>NW_013667418.1:116688-139446 GCF_000517525.1 Limulus polyphemus
AGGAAAAATGTAGGCATATGTGTCTGGTAAATAACGGAGGACAAAGCTAGCTAGCTCCCTGTTAAGTGAATTATACCTACGTCAACTCGTAGTTAACTCGTTCATCGTGAACCCTCGATAAGATATCAAGGACATTACAGACGAGAAAAAAGACTTTATATTGTTTGTAAGTTTGTGGAACGTTTGTTTATAAATCATTGTTTACAATAACTATTTGTAATAATTGTTACTGTAAATTGTACTGTTGTGTGTATATTAAAATGTATTTGTGTTAAAAAAGAAAACTATGTATCAATCTTGTTAGCAGATATCATAAACTCACTACATATCGGCATTTAATTAAATACTATATCCAAAGTACAATTTAAATTTATCAATGAACTCAATTTCAGACCATTTGAATTTCTAATACGTAACAATATATACATACATACATAGAGAGCTGAGTACATTATGTTAAAGCGATTTTGAATATACAGATCAGCAAGCCACGTGACAACCACAGTTGATATAAAATCACGGTGGAACAGAAAGTATCAGAACTACATTTGTTTCCCCGTCTGTGAGTAGTGTGATGCTTTTTTCGTTTTGGAAAGGGTATGCCATTTCCGACGCAAAATATTCATACATTCGAACCATAAAGATGTATTCAGATCTGATAATTAGAATTTCCAAGGTAGGGACATACCTAGTACTTAATGGCGTTGGAAAACAAAGGAATATGAATCAATTTAGGACATTAAGTCCATCCAGAAAGAGACCTGCAACAAGATATATGCTGGCCGTGGTAGGCAAAGTGCGGCGTCATGTAATAGGTGAGAAGACTTTTCAACACAAAGGTATGTGACAAAAGCCATCCATGTGTCCCAATTAAACAGTACGCAACGTAATCAAGAAGGATCTCTCTCTGTACAAATCCCGTACACATATCGTCGCATACCACAAGTAGCTGGAGAATGATGTGGGTATTCATGCTATAATGGTCAAGTCACCTGACGCAGCACCTATGGATTTCTGTGATCCGACCGTTGAAACGGGCGCTGAGAAACCATCGTCTTTGGCTTATTAATTGGCTTATGGAAACTAATGGGGAGGAAGGGTGTGCTTTGGACAATAAAACCTTACGACAGAGTCTTATGCAATGGAAACTACGCTGCATGGCTATTATTGTCAAGATGCACGGTCATCAGGTAGGGTATGACTAGACGTGGCGACAGGGACTGCAACGATGTAATGAGACTTTATAGGATCTGTAAGATATAGATAGATAGATATATATATATATATAAAGAGAGAGAGAGAGAAACAGACAGACAGAATGCGTTTTCAAAAAGCATTCATCTGTTGTTTGTAAAGCAACACGTTATTACCATATAGTTTTCTAGTAGTTTCATTGAAGAATGGCCAAGGAAGTTACGAAACAGTGTGCTAACAATAAGTGTTTATAAAGTTGTTCCCATTTTCAAGTTTACATAACGTAAGTTAACCAAATATGACATCTCCGGCCATTTATTTCCTGTTCTAGCTATTCACTTCTCAGTAAGATCCGATCGGGCCTTTCGTTCGTTGGAACTGCGACTTACCTCCAAATTTATCTCATTTTCAGAATGCTACATTTACTTATGTCGATAAATAAATTTCAATGACTTCTTATAATCATGTTTAATAGCAAATTATATACGATTGCTCTTTCTTTGTCGTTTTTCTTTTTAGTGTGCTCCCCAGTGGCACAGCGGTAAGTCTGCGGACTTACAACGCAAGAATCCGGGTTTCGATACCCGTTGTGGGCAGAGCACAGATAGCCCATTGTGTAGCTTTGTGCTTAGCTTCAAACAAAAAAACGATCTTTTTAGTGCAAATTGGTATAAAGTATTATTTGCGCCATGTCTGTCGCAGGAATCGAATCCCAAATTCAAGTGTACAAATATACATAAAAAAATTTTAGGAGTAAAAGTATGTATTTCATGTACCTTCCTTTTTTTCTAAGAAAAATTATGAAAATTGAGATCGCCAAATTATGCTTAGCAGCTGACAAGAGAAGATACTTTTCCAATGCCCAGGGCCTCCCAGTGGTGAGCAGAGCACAGATATCTCATTGTGTTGCTCTGTGCTTAACTTCAAACAGACAAAAACCAATGCCCAGGAAATTATTGACTAGTTTTGTTCCTTACATCATTCTTTAATTTCAGGTTCAGACAATCAAAATTTCTAAACTGATGAGAGGAAGGAAAAGCAGAATGTATTTCATATGTTAATTATTATATATATATACATATATACATAATTAAATATTTGAAGCTTAAAAATCTTAAATCATTTTATGTTTGTAACTAATACAATAGTATTTCTAAAACTATCATTTGGAAGCACTGTATAACAGATGCCAAGAACTTGCTGAGCTAATTTGGTGATTTAATTATTTCACCATAACTATATGCTACGATTATTTAAATATCTATTGAGTTATTTTATTTTTATGATTAATTAAAGATTATCTTTAAGATCATCGTTAAGAAACAAAGTAGTTCCCTAATTTGTATAGAAAGTTATTGGTAAACAAAAGACATTAAAAGTAAGCACGCTATTTTAAATTCATTTTGTAGTTTGCTTTTACGTTTTCTTAAATTTAAAAGAATATAAAATTACACTTATATAAGTTATTGTTATGAATAGCATGTTTTCTGATTATTAGATTATGTAACAAGTGCACAGTGACACATGCTGTGTTCAAAACAAATTCCCACAGAGCATCAGTGTAAAGTTGTTGTTTTTTATTCGTTAGTTTTCAATTGTGTCTATATTTTTTTAGTATATCATTGGACATAGTAGAGCGATAAACTGTAACTTACTTTTGAGTTAATCAAATGTTAATAACTTTCCGTAGTACAAAAGAGGCTTCACGTCTGAAATTGATATAAAAAATTCTATTTTAAAATTAAATGGATTGTTTGAATTTCGCGAAAAGTTACACGCGGGCTATTCGTGCTACCCGTCGCTAATTTAGCAGTGAAAGGCTAGAGAGAAGGCAGGTAGTAATCACCACCCACCGCCAACTCTTGGGCTACTCTTTTACCAACAAATAGTGGGATCGATCGTCACATATAACGCCGCCACGGCTGAAAGGGACGAGGATTCGAACCGGCGACCCTCAGATTGCGAGTCAAACGTCCTAACTATTTGACCGTGCAGGGCCTTAAAATTAAAGAAACTAGGAATTACCGAGAAACATTCAGATCTGTATTTTTACTGTTGCAGTCTCTTTGCCTAGATATACGTTATATTCTAATATTTTAACTGGAAATTTATGGACTAAGATGTATGTATAAATGTAATGATCAGACGAAACTATTATCAGTTTGTGTCAAGTAATATTGATACGGATAAATTTAATTTCTATAAATAACGCTGGTATTTGCAAATTTATTTGTTATTTTTTCAAGTTAAAAAATGTATGTTATGATTTAGTGTATTGCTTGTAGGGTTGATCTGTAGAGAGCCAAAATGGTCTTACCTTATGGCCTTCATAGACATATATATATGCTAGTGGCCTTAGGGGTGATTCAGATATTCAACTTTAATATACGCTATAAAAAGATTTAACTCTAAACAAACACAAGACAAAAAAAAACACCAAACGTCGGACATAATGTATTTCATAAAATAAGAAACGATAAAAGCAAGACACTAACGCCACACAAGTAACTATATTCTAAAAAAGTCGAAAAGTTCAATTTTCTCCTGATTTTTTAAAAAATAAATATTAACTTTCATGTAAACTGCTTAATTCCTTGGTGTAGAACAAAAAGTCCACATTATTTTAAAGACCTCTCCATTCTGTTGCGCTGCCTACGCCCCTGCACATAACACAGATAACACAATGATACATAACAGAGGCAATGTGCACATTATACAAATAACAAAAACGGGCAACGTAAGCAATGTCCCACGTTACGCAGATAACAAAGTAATAAATAGCAGATGCCACATGCGACATTACGCAAGTAACAAAGTAATAGATGCATTAAATCACGCTACCAGACAGCAATGTAATACACAACAAATGCAATGTACACTCTTCACAGGTAACAAATGAAAACACAACAGATACAATGTGTCATGTTGCACAGATAACAAAGTAAAAACTGCAATGTGTACGTTACAGAAACTACAAAGTAATAAACGACAAACGCAATGCTTCGGTTTACACGGTATAAAAATATTAAACACTGATTGCAACATACCACGATATATACACGTAAACTAATAAATTCTGAATGCAACGTACAGGATACAATACCACGTTGCATAAATAACAAGGTAATAAACATCAAATGCAGTACCATACTATATAAACAACAAAGTAATAAACACCTGGTGCAGTATCATGCTATTCAGACAACAAAGTAATAAACACCTGGTGCAGTATCATGCTATTCAGGTAACAAAGTAATAAACACCTGGTGTAGTATCATGATATTCAGGCAACAAAGTAATAAACACCTGATGTAGTATCATGATATTCAGGCAACAAAGTAATAAACATCTGGTGCAGTATCATGCTATTCAGGCAACAAAGTAATAAACACCTGGTGTACTATCATGCTATTCAGGCAACAAAGTAATAAACATCTGATGCAGTATCATGCTATTCAGGTAACAAAGTAATAAACACCTGGTGTAGTATCATGCTATTCAGGGAACAAAGTAATAAACACCTGGTGTACTATCATGGTATTCAGGCAACAAAGTAATAAACACCTGATGTAGTATCATGATATTCAGGCAACAAAGTAATAAACATCTGGTGCAGTATCATGCTATTCAGGCAACAAAGTAATAAACACCTGGTGTATTATCATGTTATTCAGGCAAAAAAGTAATAAACACCTGGTGTACTATCATGCTATTCAGGGAACAAAGTAATAAACACCTGGTGTACTATCATGGTATTCAGGCAATAAAGTAATAAACACCTGGTGTACTATCATGCTATTCAGGCAACAAAGTAATAAACATCTGATGCAGTATCATGCTATTCAGGCAAAAAAGTAATAAACACCTGGTGTACTATCATGCTATTTAGGCAAAAAGTAATAAACACCTGGTGTATTATCATGTTATTCAGACATCAAAGTAATAAACACCTGGTGTACTATCATGCTATTCAGGCAACAAGGTAATAAATATCTGATGCAGTATCATGCAATACGTGCAACAGAGTAATAAACACCTGGTGTATTATCATGTTATTCAGGCAAAAAAGTAATAAACACCTGGTGTAGTATCGTGCTATACGTGCAACAGAGTGATAAACACCTGGTGTAGTATCGTGCTATACGTGCAACAGAGTAATAAACACCTGGTGTAGTATCGTGCTATACGTGCAGTTATCATACAGTACAGGCAAGAAAGTAATAAACACTAGGTTAATATTACGCTGTATAGGCAACATAGTAATAAACACCTGGTACAGTATCAACAATAAAGGCAAGAATGTAATAAACAATAAATGCATTACCACGCTATAAAGGTAACGAATTAAGAAACACCTGATACTGTATCACGCTATACGGATAACAAATTCATAAACACTAAGTGCAGTACAATATAGGTAACAATGTAATAAACACTAAGTGCAGTACAATATAGGTAACAATGTAATAAACACTAAGTGCAGTACAATATAGGTAACAATGTAATAAACACTAGGTGCAGCAGTACCACACTATACAGGCAACAAAATAATAAATCCAAGATGTATTTACCAGTTTTTCAATCCAAAAAATGATAAGTCTCGGAAATAATTACCACGCTATACGGGTTTAGATGTACTTACCACGCTATGTAGCTAACAACCTGTCATTTGCACAAGGTTTGATCATAGATGGCATCATGAGAGGTACCGAACACTGAGTCATACCCTATACCACACTCAGGATCAGATTCGTCAAGCAAACACACAAGGATTGATAGGTCATATAGGTAGCACTGTAATAAATAGTGAACGATATAAAATAGGGTAGAAAGTAACAAACGGTATGGGTAATGTACTAAGCCACAGAAGTCAAAAGAAAAAATGCTAACGACGTAGTTTAGAAGAAAGCCGTTCTACCGTCTAAATGATTGCACCATATAATATAAATATATTTCTAATTCTTGAACTGCTATATATACAGCTATTAAAAATAGCTGTAGAAAGAAACTTTGTTTTAACATGTGACACTTTCTGTGTCAGTATTGTTCGATATATCAAGCGAACCGTTTCAACATGTTTAGATATGTTCATGTTCAGACTAATAGTTTGAATTCTTGCTTTCGGGAAGTAATAACAAATGTGTTTTTATAGTAATATAACAATACTGCTAAAAGATATGATTTAAATGGTTAACGTTTTTTTGGAATAAAAAATTGACATGCACAGTACAGATTGTATCACGCATGTGCATGCAATTTTGAAAAGTCAAGTTAAGCAAAACACATTTAATGGTATTGTTCTAATCTCTCTTGATTGAACGAATTTACAGTTATGCAAGACTGCCGTTTTTATTAATTTATAATATATTAGTCTGAGTTTTTTTTCTTTCATTAGTATAAAAGTAATCAATTGTAATGCATCTCTTCTCAATGGTCAGTGGCCCGCTGTCATGAAATAAAAATGTTATTTCGGAACAAGTAATAATGGAACCACCGTAAATTAATATTTACATATAGTTATTCCAAATCTACAATCGTAAAATATCATTCAAATGTTTATTCAAAAATTCTAATCGTGAAGAAGTGATGATGAGAATTTTGTCTTTTGTTCATTTCATTAGTATGTATGTCTGCTTCTTCACAAAGTTAACAGAATTTGGAGAGTATTTCAGAAGTGTATTCAAAAAATTCTCTTACAGAAAAACTGTCTACACACACACAAAAATGAATGTTTCGTTCGTGGGCTAACTTTTTACACTGATATCGGAGATATAGCTTTCAGAAATTTTGTTTTCTGCTTCCTTCCTAAAAAGTGAAGAAAACCAAAAACAAAATAATTCCTCCAACACTAGATGGACTGTAATTTTTTTCGGTCACATGACACTCCTTTCCAGCTCAGGAATGATTGGAGAGAGCTTTTTATTTTCCAGCATGGAGATATCTACACACTTCTCTTTGTTCTACGCTCTTCCACCGAGTGATAAATGAGTTTTCGAAACAAAAAGTGGAATGGGGGCAAGTAAAACGACAGATTTCACAAAAGTGTTCCTTTTATTTTCCTTTAATCGATTTTCGAACCATGAACATATCCCAGTAAGTGAGATTTACTGATTTTCTTCAGATACTTTTATCGTTATTTGAAGACATAAAAAACAAACAGCTGAAAGCTGTTAATTTGCAGCTATCAGTATAAGTTTGATGAGCTAAAAAATTCGCTTGTCACGACAAGTAAGAGACTGCTGGAAACACAACCGTTTGCATTTTATAGAAAAGGTAATTACAAAAGTGTGTATTTACAAGTTATTGACAAAAGGTAAATTAATTAATTTTAAGCACGTACATTTTAATAAGTATTGTTTACCATAACATCCTTGTGCAATTCACTGCTTTTTTATTCTTTAAAGTATTCTGAATTTACTTCGGAGATGTTGAAAGACATTCAAATTCGACAAAATGTATATACGCAAATACCGATTCTTCAAAACAAGCTAAAACTCAAGAAAATAGTACCACACTTGTTTTAGTTGACATCTTCTCTCAACTCTTTTTATTTTGCGAGTGTTCTGTTGAAAGTAGAAACTATCTTGAATAAGATATTTCATCTCATTTCAGTCAATAACAAAATGTAAAGAATAAAAATGGCAAGACCATTTTTTTCCAGTCCACTCGAATCAATTCAAATATCCAAACAGCCTAGAATAGATATTTTGATTGAAGTGGAGGGAGAGTTTCGCGAACTTAAGTGTGTGTGTGTGTTTTTCTTATAACAAAGTCACATCAAGCCATCTGTTGTGTCCACCGAGGGGAATAAATCCTTGATTTTAGCGTTGTTCCACCGGGGGACCGAACTTATGAGCCAATAAAAAGCTTGTTTATTTGTTTCGAATATTCGCACAGTGATCTACAAGGACTGTCTGCGCTAGCCATCCCTAATTTGGAACTGATCTGATAGACTAGAGGGGAGGAAATAAGTCAAAATTATCCACGATCTTGGGCTACTCTAATCGAATAGTAGGATTTAACTGTCACTATTATAGCGCAACCAATGCTCCAAAGTACGAATCACGATATCTTCCTTTTTTTCAGTATTAGGACGTGACCAATGGGCCCTTGGATCCAAAGCTAATCACTAGGCCACGTCAACAGAAAAAAAATGACTTGGGTCCATTTACTTTGTGGAGATCGATTGTAATTTGAATATATCTGCATGCCAAATAGTGATCCTGTCACGTAACGTTCAATAGTATGAGCGTTTTTCAAAATGTTGCTACACTCACAAAATTCCGCTTATTCAAAAATAGCCTACAAGATAGCAGAATGAGTTAAACTGAAGTAACATTAATAACTTTATCATCAACGACGAAATCTGTTAGATTTAATATAATCATTATAGTACATATTGCTGTCAAATATATCAATATGTAATGAATAATTTAAAGAAATATAAAATATTCACAACGTCACGAACATTAAACAACTTTGTTGTGTAACATTGGCTGACGTAGATGAGGTTCTAAAAGATTCATTGCATCATATGATTTGTTACAACTATGGGCTAAAATCAAAAGACAACAATCATAATTCTTTTCTTGTTTTATTCAGACTTCTGGCCGTAGTTTTCGGATATTCCGATTCATATATTAATGCACGTTGTGTATTTGTGAATATGTTTGCTCACGAACTCCTCCTGCAGTTTTGATGCGAGCAGAACGAAACTTATCGGGTGGATACAGGGTCAACGGGGGTGTTTCTTTTAGTTATGTGGCGTAGCTCCCTGTCAGGGGTGGCAAGGGGAGCTAAACTCCCCTGGAAAGTTATCCAGGCATGATGTGGATCTTGATGTAGGTTTGTAAGGACGCTGAACTCGAAACTGGCAGCTGAGTTTCTGTTCTTAGCACCCTCGGGGTCCTAGGGACGTCATTTTCAAACTATGTTCATGCCCCACTCACAAGATAATGGGATCAAACTTAGCTCAGGTACCACAGGCGGGTGTCATATCTGTTTTTTCTTCTCTTTTTTTTGGGGGGGAGGGGGGAACTAACCTACATTACGGTAGCTGTAGAAGTAAATGGGAATAGTAGAGAAGCTTTTTCAGTATATTGGGGCCTTTTTGGATCATGAGAGGTCTTTTGAACCCCATAGTGAAGTTATAGTTCTAGTAAAGCGTGACTGAGCGTGAAAAACTAGCCATTCTACATATAATGTATCTGATCTTGTGATGAGGTGGTGTTTGTTGATTGAAACGTATGTAGATTTCGCTTTGTGTGCTAAGGTGAAAAAGGGGGGTAGCTTGGACTTTGTATTTCACGATTAAGAGGTTTTTCTGTAGTTCGTGAATAGCGAAAATCAGATTGGAGCCTAAATTAATAAAAAATGTCGCTTCATATAATTTTCTAGATATTATAGATGCGTAAAATGAGTTGGCGGTTGGGAGATTTGACCACATCCCTAACTGAAACGGGAGGGGTTGTTCCCTTACACATCTGAGGCGCTCATCTTCTCTGGATAAAATATTGGATCCGCCAGAGTGATTTACCCTACTGGAAGAATGTTAATACTGTTTATACCATGTTCTTTACTGCACGTTTATTTCAGAGGAACTCAAGAAAATTAGTGCTTTCATAACTAGTTTTTACAGAAACTTAACCAAATGTTAACGATAAGTCTGTGGGTTTATAATGCTAAAAATCTGGTTTCATTACCCACGGTGGGCAGAGCACAACTAGCATGTGTAGTTTTGTGCTTAAATCGAAACGAAACGAAAACGGTTCTTCCGAAAATACTTTATCATAGTTATTAAAAGGAAAACTACTGGCGATATTTACAGTAAAACCAATAACCTGTACATTTTCAAAACAAATATTTTATATGAAAGCGCACTATGAATCAAAGTAGTAATTATTTTTTACTTTATCTACCAGTTTAGTTTACATAGAAACTACCATATGGTAGGACTATCGCCACTCACTTACAGGTCTGAAACTATTTTACTTTGATGATATATTCTATCAGCCAATCCGAAGTCATTCATTGCTCGAAACTCACGGTGGCGATAAACTCCGTTTTTTTTCTACTTTTACATAGTATCTCAATTATTCTTGAAAAACTCATGCTTGAAACTCATCGTGGCGCTCAACTCCATTTTTTTCTCCTTTTTTTTACAAAGTAACTGAATTTTTATTGAAAAACTCATGCGGCACAGCGTATGCAGTCGTGCTACTTTAGCACTACGGTTAATTTATTAATTGCAACATTATTTTTTTTTCTTTTTTGTTTGATGCCTTAGAGTTAGTTAAAAGTGATATTATAAAAAGCACATAATAAATGAAGTTTTACATTAAAAAAATTATTAGAGTGTTACATGTTAGTTTAACATAAATGATGGTGACATTTTATTCTTTGACATTTATATAAGTTTTGAGCTTGTTAGTGGCCTGCCATCTATCGACAACAAATAAAATGTTATTTTATTTGATATTGGAAACCTTTCCGTGGAAATAGATAGATTGGTAGTCTCTGAACTATTATTGACATATTGAAAAATGAGCTGAACCGTTACTTCAGTACTAAAGTCAAATAAAGAAAGGAAGAGATAAGCGTGCTTTACGCAGTATCTAGAGGCAAAACGATACAGCATTAAGCCCCGGAATGTATTTCCTTCTATTCTTACAGAAGAGAGGTTTATAACAGTAATTGTGCGTGATAAATACAGAGCGTTTCACCGTAATACAGTTAAGTTCTCCAGTTGCAGAAAAAAAAAATATATATATTTTCATATCATTTTGTTTATGACGTCAAGATACCAAACACTCAACAAGAAATGTTCCTGATTACTAAGTTTTAGGCTTATTCTGATTATCCCTCAAACTTAACAGCTTACTGTACGTTTTCTTTAAGTATAAGGTATGATTAAACAAAGAACTTTATCTTAATTAAGTAATTATTTTTTCACCACTAGCTGCCTTTACTACTGAAATTCATTTCTTTCTCTATTATCTTTAGACAAACATTAAAATATATTCTTTACATGTTTTTAGGTGTGAATTCTAGCTTTCATCCACAATCACGGTGCTTGTAACAACATATCCGAGTCACATCAAACGTGTAGTTACATGGTGACTATCACAACAGTTTTTAATTACTTTAAACATTAGATAAAACACTGAGTACCAAACAAATCTTAAATACCTCCAGCGTAGGCAAAACAATGACTACAAAATCAAATCGTATAATGTTTAAAGAAGAAAGATCCATCTTTCGAAAGCGCTCGGGTTATAATGACTATATGTGTTAGCTACTTCCATCGATAAGAAACAATGATAATGGCAAGGGTTTGCGACTACCAATAATAGGTAGCACAGAAACTCCGAGAGAAATATCAGCCACCTCTTCTGTTATATAACATTTCTGACTGTGGCAAGAATTCTTTCACAACTTCAACTTTAGACATTTACACAAAATATGCGGAACTTCCAGCGGTAGCCAGTACTGTAACACTTACACATGAGGAGCCTCTAGTGCTAGTTTAACACAGTTATTATCACACAAAATATCTATGACTTTTGGTGTTAGGAATACTGTGGCTATTAATTTTACTCTATCTTTCTAAAATTAGATAATACAGCGACTACGACAGAAAATCTTAAGAACCTTCAACATTAGATGACACATTCAGCACAACAAAGAGTTTTAGCTGCATCTTACATGAGATTAAAACAGTGACTGCGATAAAAAAAATCTTAAGAACCTCCAACATTAGATGACACATTCAGCACAACAAAGAGTCTTAGCTGCATCTTACATGAGATTAAAACAGTGACTGAGAATAAAAAAAATCTTAAGAACCTCCAACATTAGATGACACATTCAGCACAACAAAGAGTTTTAGCTGCATCTTACATGAGATTAAAACAGTGACTGCGATAAAAAAAATCTTAAGAACCTCCAACATTAGATAACACATATAATACGACAACAAATCTTAGCTAGAGAGGTTAACTACGTTATATTAAAACAATTTCGGAGTCTCCTTACTTAATTACAATCTATGCCGCCATATTCAGTCATGCTATATCTAACGACCGTGCAATCTGACAATCAATAGCCCTGCAGCGTAATTTCCATTGCAAAAGGCTCCTATGTGTGGCTGTCATGTTCAGAGCATATCTCTTCTTTTTACAGTTTCCGTAATCTATTTTATGAGGACAACAGTTTTCCAGCAACCGGTGCTACGTCCGGTATTTCTTCATATGCAATAACATGAATACCCGTTTCATCCTCCAGCTGCTTGAGGTATACAACAGTTGAAGGAAGAAGGCTGGAAGCTTTATCTTGGTGAATTTATACCCTGTTGGTCTCGTCTCCAAATGTAGATCCTTCTTTATTATGTTGCGCATTGTCGTCTGGGGCACATGGACGTCTTTTTCCACTATTCTTTATGTTCGTAAATTATTTCTTGTCATAAGACGCCCCACTTTGTTTACCAGAGCTGAAGTACGACTTATTGTAAATGTTTTTCTGAATGTTCTTAGTACCCAAAGCTGATCCACATTCCTATATTTTCTGATGTCATTAAGTGTAAAGTATATACCTATCTTAGAAAATCTAACTCCCCAATCTGAACACATCTTTATGATCTGAGTGTATGAATATTTTGAGTCCAAAATAGCTATTACGTGCCATTTCCAAAAGTGATCATATTTTGGCAGTATCACACTACCCACGAACAGCCAAACAATGTCAAAATGTAATTATGACATATCGGCTATGGTTGCCATGTTGTCTTCCTGATTTGTATATTCAAAATTTAATATAACGTACTCAACCTTGTTCACCTAACCTACTAAACGACTACGACAAAAACCTTATGAACTTTCAAAACTAAGTAACACAGTTTTCTTGATTTATGACGACAAAGCTTTGCCATCTACTGTGTCAGGTTACGCAACGATTATGACTTATGGCAACAGAGCTAGGCCACCTTTAAAGCTAGGTAATATAACGCTAGATAATATAATGGCTATATATGACTTATAGCAGGAAATCCTTGACATCTAAAACAATAGGAAACACAGTGGCTCTTAAAGTAACCTCTAATAACCCCTAGTTCAGCAATATCATGGCAACAAAAAATCATTGACGGTAGTATATTAAATGTCAGTGAATAAAAACAAGATGCACTTGAAAAAATATCGTTAGAAATATAGGTCACTAAAGGTAGCATAAGAATGTCCATCAAAACTAGTCACTTCAATTAGGTCCTATAAACAAGCTCCGTGTTTCTTGCTTGCTAACTTTCCTTTTTGCAAATTTGCCGTTTCATTCTTATAAACGAAATACATCATTACTGAAACAAACTGCATCATTATAATTTTAATAACAAAGACGTCTTAATGGGTTGTTAGGGTTATAAACAGCATGAACAATCAAAACAATCAAAACTTAATACCCACTGATTTAAAACATTTATGTATTACTTAAAATAGCTGTGGAGTTAGTTGGAACCTCTGTGAACTATGGTGCATACATTCGTAGATTTATTTATCATTTAAATTGTTTTTGTCAATAAGATAGCTCTCTTCTACTTATCTTCACGTGATAGCAGCATCCGTCATTATTTGGAAGCAGTTGTTATCTGTGTGAACTTAAGTGAAAGTTCCTCCGACCACAGACAGAGTATTATGATACAGTTTCGCAAAAACGGTAAATATTCAGTCAACAGTAAATGTCACATGTTATGTTTTTGTTCATTATAGTTACAGTGATTTTATCTAAAAGATTTTCGTACTTCATACTAAAAACCAAGTTATTTTATTTTAGATATTTTCGTACTCTATACAACAACCAAGTTATTTTATTTTAGATATTTTCGTACTCTATACAACAACCAAGTTATTTTATTTTAGATATTTTCGTACTCTATACAACAACCAAATTATTTTATTTTGGACATTTTTCATACTTTATATTACAAATAAAGTGATTTTAATTTAGAAATTTTCGCACCTTATCCTACAAATTAACTGATTTTAATTTAGAAATTTTCGTATTTCATACTACAAAACAAGTTATTTTAAGTTAGAAATTTTCGCACTCTATGCTATAAATCAGCTGATTTTAGCTTAGAAATTTACATGCATCGTACTACAAATCAAGTAACTTTTTAGAAATTTTTACATTTTAATCTACAAATCAGTCTGATAAAAACAAAGAGTTCAAAAAACACGTCAAGCTTCTAGTAACTTACTTAGAAAGATATTTACGATGTTCTGTTATAAATGAGTTATATCTATCGAGTTCTTTAAAATAATCACAACAAGAAATAAAAAACTATCATGAGATTCATAGGGTTTTCTTCGAACTCGAAGTTTGAATCTAGCCGGAATTATCCCTGATTATCATAACAAATAACTGAATGGTTGATATTATGGGACACTATATTCCATTACACCATTTTAAAGGGATAAACAAAAGGTTAATGCATAAGATATTGATCACATCCATCTGAAAGTTGTTTGATATAAACTGGGAAATTGGAACAAAGTCTTCAAACTGGCTCTCCTTTTCCCCGATCAGAAATATTAGGATGTTATTCTGTTATCTCTTGGGGTTCTTCTCAATATGTTTTATTTGTTGCTTTAGCAAAAGACGTGTACATCCAGCAAATATTAGATTTCACATTATTGAAATCAAGACAGGAAATGTATTTCATGATATAGAAGGCATGGCAAATAATAGATTTCATGATATCAATTTGTTTGTTTCTAATTAAGCACAAAGCTACACAATGGACTATCTGTACTCTACCCACCTCGAGTATCGAAACCAGGTTTCTAGCGTTGTAAATCCGCAGACATACCGCTGTGACATTGGGGGGCTTCATGATTTCAAAGACATGACAGATATTAGTTGTTATGATATAAAAGTTATGATAGATATGAGGTATTATGGGATAGAAGGCTTGACAGATTATAATTTATGATCTATGATATAGCAAGCGTCACACCCTTGTGACTCAGAGGTAATTATGAATGCGTATAATGATAAAACTCGTGTTTTGATACCCGTGGTGGGCACAGCACAAATAGCTCATTGTGTAGCTTTGCGCTTAAAAAATAAACCATATATCAGGCGTAACATATATTGTGTTTTTAATATAAAAGGTATGACGGATATTAGGTTTTATGATATAGAAAACATAATATATATCAAGCAGGTATGATATAGAAGTAGACATATTATATTTTATGATAATAGAAAGCACGACAGTATTACATTTTATAACATAGATAAGGCATAACACATTAAATTTCATGACGCAGACGGCATGAGAGATCAATAGATTTCATTACACAGAACTCGTGACAGATGTTACATTTCGTGACATAGAAAGCATGACAGGTATTAGATTTTATGACACAGAAGGCATGGAAGATATTGGGTTCTTTAATATAAAGGCATAACAGATATTACATTTTATGATATAGAAGGCACGACAGATATGTTTTATTAGATAGAGTTCATGACATATATTCGGTTTTATAATATAAAAGGCATGACATATATTCGGTTTTATGATATAAAAGGCATGGCATACATTATATTTTATGATATAGAAGGCATGAGAGACGTTGAGTGTTATCATCTTTAAGAGGTATGGCAGATTATTTGATTTTGTGGTATAGAAGGCATAAAACGAAGCCTTTTACAGTAGAAACGGCTCCGCAGTGCTACTGTCAAGATGCATAGTCCTCAGATAAAGTATGACAAGCTGTGGCAGAATGGATTGTAATGACATGGTGGGGCTCCAAAATTGTTTTAACATAACGTACCCAATCTTCTGCATTATTAAGAATACGTTTAATGAAAACTGGACCTAAATTATACTGAAATTTAGTCTATGTTGTTTTATTCAAATGTAAGAACAAACGTTCACATTCAATGTCACCAGTGCTGCTCTTATTGAAATAATAGAGCAAACAGTTATATCTCCTGTTAGAAGAAGTAATTACCTCACTAGACATTATTAGAAAGATAGGCATCAGAGAACATGAGATTCTTTAACAGCACTGTCGTAGCTGGTCCTCCTTTGGAAAATGTGATGTTCACTTTTGGAACTGGGAGAACCGGGTGCCCCAGTTCCTTCTTTTAGCACTTGTTGTCCAAGGGATCCATCGGGACGAACACTCACCTACTTCCTCATAAATCTCTCTAGTTTATCAACACAGGCGTCCTGGTAGTCGTGGATCCACCTGAAACAAGACAGCTAGTCAACAATACTCACTACCAACTTGTAGGCTACTCTAATCATCATTGTTATAGATTATCCACGTCCAAAAAAATTGCGAAGGGCGACTTTTTTTGGGCAGAAATGGGACATGATTCACAGTCCGGCACTGGAATGTAGTTAACATTTTTATATAATAAGTTAAGTTGTTTTTGTTTTGTTTTTATGAAGAGCTATGGCTACACCCAACAGAAGCTTGTGTGGAATCAGCATATCATAAGCTTTAATTGAAAACCAGGTATCTTCAGCCTAATGTTTCTCAACTAAAATCAGCCCCCAGTGGTGCAGTGGTAAGTCAGAAAGATTATAATGCTAAAAATCGAGTTTCGATACCCGTGGTGGGGACGACACTGGTAGCCTTTTGTGTAACTTTGCGCGTGACAACAAACAAACTTATTCAAATCTATTTAGGTTAAAATGCAAAATGTATTTTAATTGATGACGCCATTAGTAGTGCGCCAAGAAACACTTCAAGCATACAATTACACTCAAAAACATTCTAACGTTTGTATAAAATTTTGCAAAATTAATATATTTTTATACTTACCATATTAAATTGTTTTCCCCAATCATTTTTCATTTTCCTTAATATTATCTTCTGCACTTTTGAAAAAACGATTTTTTTTTACTTCAGTATTAGTTACTAGATGGCAGGACATACCTCACACCGTTAAAAGAGCAGACAGTCCTCATGTCATCAGGTAAACAATCGAGTTCCGGCCAGTGAAAGTTGTAGATGATAGGAATGATAGTGCACTGGCTTTGGAGGGCCTCTACTATTTCCTGAAAAAAAAAAAAACTATATTTTTTTCAAAAAATACTCTTAATAAATAAATAAATTATCAATCCAAAGAAAATAACTAATACAATTATTCATTGCCATAGACAATTAAAGCATTTGCCTGAATATCTGGCTAACACAGCAAATCATAGAAAAAGAAATGGCCGAGAGATAGAAGTATCAGAAAAAGGACTTCAAACAAATTGCGAGATGGAGAAGAATGGCTCATTAAAACTGATCACTTTATAAGATCTTTTGGACTGTTTCTTTCACAAATGTTCTTATTCTTGAATCAAACTCACTAGGTTTTTATAATGTTGATACTGATATGGAAAGTTAAACGCCATGAAAGAAAATAGAGAATTCTAGTTCCAGCCTTGTAGTAATTTGGTATTTTGAAAACTAAAAATCCATATAGGTGAATAGAGGTTTTTGTATATAGATTTTTATATCAACTACATATTTTTGCTCAAATATTTCAAAACTGCTCAATTTGGCGGCAACGTTGAAATGTTTTTCATGAGTTTTCTATGTTGCTTTAGATCGTGATAAAATATTGAAAATAAACATACCGAATTTCTGTTAATCGTTCAGCACGTGAGAAAGCTGTAGTCTTAACATTTTGCACCGTATGTGAAACAAAACGAAAGTCTGGTCATGTTTCGTCATGAAAATCATCTGAACTAAACGTGGTATAGACTCCATAAGGGCTTTAACCCATTCTTTGAAGATTATAGATTACAGTTGGTTCACTGACGTCGACAGAAGATTTCATTCATTTTCACCTCAAAATTGTCCAATTGCATTGAAATCTGGTGATTATGGTCGTCGAAGAAAATGAAGAAAAATATTGTCATGGTTACCGAACCAACAGTGTACAACATGAGCGCGATTAATTGTTACATTATTGTCCTAGATAAGCCGTTGTCCATCAGGAAAGAGATGTAAAATTGCGATATAGTTCGAGAAGTTTCTCCACATCATGGCTCCACATTCAGTAGCTTGCATAGGAACAAACACTAGCAAAGTCAAGTGTATATAGCAGCTTTCTTCATGTGTATACAGTGTTTAGAGAAAAGGTTGAAAAGCGACTTAAAAGACATCACACGCTTCCAGTTATTGATTGACCACAGTGTGCTCTCAGCATCATGGAAATTTTCCTGTTTCTTGCTACCGTTAATAGACTTTGATAACAAATGTCTTTGAAATGCCGTTCAAAGAAATTGCTCTTCATAAAGATAGTCTTACGGCATCAGCACTCCTATTATGCTCCTCCGAAAATGAAAAGACCCTTTCTCTTACCCATTGCCTTACTGATTAGCTATGGTGTAATTATATTTGCGCTCGAGCAATCATCTGCAACATTACATGATTTGTCTTTTTTGCACGTGCAAATATACGGAGTGATCTAAAACGTCCTTATAAGGTCCTAATAAAGCAGCCAACCTGTGTAGTATGAAAATAACACCCTGACCAATGTTGACCAATTATTAATTATTACACTTATTGGTGTTAATAATTCATTTTCAACTAGGAAAAATTAGTATAAATTTTTTGAAAATTCATATGCATATGGAAAGAAATATATTTTTTAACTCTGAGCATTGGGTTGTGGGAAAATGTCAACAGATGTAGTAATTAAACGAACAAATTAGTACATTCAGTAATATCATCTACTTCTAACAAAATAACTAACTTAATATGAGATTTAATGTGTTCAGTAGTGCTAGAACGACCCCCACCAGTTGCCTATCACGGTATAATATTTATGAAGGAAGAAGATCTTTACCCTATGAACCCAGTCTTTACACTCTTTGTCTTCTTTGCAACGATCGAGAGCATCCGGAGTTAAAACCAAGAGGAAATTCTTTGCTTGGCGTATACTGTTGATAAGGTTTCTATCAAACTTTCCAGCCTCGAGCCTCTCCACATCTATGAACACAGAAAAGCCTCGAAGTTGCAGATGTACCTTCAAAAGACTGAATCATATTATTTTGTTAATAACTTCAGTCACCAAGAGACGAAAACAAATGAAATATAAATATATAAGAGTACCAAAAATAGCAAAACAATATTTGAATCATTCAAACCTTAAACATTACAGAGAACAGCACGGCATCAATATATATATATATGTGTGTTTTGTTTGCTTATTGCTATGCGCATAACTTAACAATGGGCTATCTTGAATTTTAGCATTATAAGCCCTCAAAGTTACGGCTAAATTTCCAGGGGGAGCAATATATATGGAGTATTTACAAAAGTACAGAATGCAGGTGAATAAAAACGCTTTAAAGACCTGATAAAGATATACGAAGTCTTTTGAAACTCTCAAAAATAGCAAGTATAAATATGTAAATCCATCAATAACCAATGAGGAACACTTGTAAATCACAAAGAACATAATATTAAGAGTGAAGACATCAAATAAAAAAGAAACGAAGTATCATAAAATAGTTCTTCAACTGCATTTCTACACTTAAACTTAACCGTTAGAAAATTTACTTTTCCCAGTCCAACTCTACTTAAGACAACAACAATTTGGGAGATGTCACACTTGTAGCCTTTGGATAGGAACGACATTCTCCGTCTCTCCAATGGCTGACCACTTAATGTTCAGAATATAATTCGGTACGTGACATTTCTCTTATGTGCTTATGCTGAGAAGATAGACATTCATAGATTTTTTTTTATTCTAGCCAGTTTCGCTCATAGTATGAATTGTTTCGAGATTACTGTCACTTACTTTTTATATTTTATTTCTCATATATGGTGAGGCATGGATGTATCAGTGTAAGACATTTTTTCTTGTATTGAAAATAAATATTTGTGAGTGTTACTTAAGTCTGCTGGTTTTTATTCAGATACTTTAGCAGATTAGCTGAATTAGCATTTATTCTGCGATCTTCAGTGTAGAGGTAGTGTACAGTATTTTAAGTTTCAAATATACATATTATATAGATATCTTCAAGATAACAATTTCTTGATTGAGTTAGGCTCGCGTGTATTTCAGCACATGATCTTAACTCAGCCAAAGAAATACGATTCTGAAATACAATGCAATGCTTATCTGAATACATTTTTCTCTCTCTCACAAATTAAAGTTAGTCCAAAGAAACATGTTTCTGTTGTCCCAAATTAAAGACAGAATGTATCCGCGTGTAAAACTGTTTTGTAATTAATATATTAATAAATAATTATTTTTTGATTGTCATTGAGTATGACTGGCTCGAATTTCATTTAATTATGTATTGTTTAAGTCTAAAAGTTCACTTGCTTAGCCTGATCGTTGAACGCTAACCTACTGTGGCCTGTTAGTAGTAAAAGTATACTACATACATATACAAAAAATGCTTTTCTAATACACACAACAGACAAGGTTAATATATAATAATTGTTTATTTCTTTATTGACTGATTATATTTAATAAAATAAAAATTAGCAATTCATCATATTTCATTACCAACTTTGTAGCTAAAAATCAACGTTAGTAATTAATCATTACACAAATGATTTTATTTTGGCTTTTAACAGTTAATGAAATATCTATCAGTGTGAGCTTTCTTATTGGCGTTTTTATAGTTAACAATTTAAAGTTAATAACCAACAACTAATGTTTTGTTTTCGCTTTTTTTCACAAGATGTAGTTCTTATTAAATATCACTT
Source organism: Limulus polyphemus (assembly GCF_000517525.1). Classification (NCBI taxonomy): domain Eukaryota; kingdom Metazoa; phylum Arthropoda; class Merostomata; order Xiphosura; family Limulidae; genus Limulus; species Limulus polyphemus. Next base: position 137,616 of record NW_013667418.1, read on the forward strand.
GTTTGCTTCATAGTGTTAAGTAGCTGCTCGTTTGTTAATTTCCGGTATAAATTCTTTCCGAGGAACTTCAGCGATACAAGTCCTTTCTTAATTAAAACTAGTTTATTATTTCTTGACACAACGTTTTAGTACACAGAATTTCCACAGTCACTTTAAACTTAACAACCTTTGTAACACACGCTATAAATCACGGTGATTCACACACTTTACTTACGGTGCCTACTGCTCACTTGACTTAATTATCTATCTCTTCAATCTATTTGTCTATCTCGCTGGCTTTCTTTGCCAGGCTTATATACTAAAAAAAGAGGGCGTCTAGCAAAAACTGGGACATTCGCGGGGTTCCTTGATAAGCATGATCCTTCTAGAAACTCCAGCGCGCATGCTCCCAGTGTCGCGTGACTTCCACTGTCGTAACAATAGTTAAAAAATGGTTAATCAGTGAGATCATGTTTTCTTATTTACTTACGGACTAACAAATCATTTTTACTAATTAATCATCAAATGATTTTTGATTGATTTTGAAAGATAAAATCACAAGCTATGTAGAGAGCATTTAAGAAACCGGAAAGAATCAGCTATCATTTGGTTATATTTACACATTTCTTAGGTTACCAGCTACCACTGGTTATATTTACAGATTTCCTGGGCTACCAGCTGCCACTTGTTATATTTACATATTCCCTACCTATAGGTTACAGTATAACTTACCTTGCTAACTGCGAGCCGTTTGATCGACGATAGCTGATGAATACGTCTAACGTTTTGTTGAAACTGAGATCATCACCATAGGTGGGTGAATGACTTGACCCTGTTTGGTTAGAAAACGTGTAAATTGATGGAAGCAGCGACATGAATTAGTTTCTTTAATTTCAAAGTCCATTTTGATAGCATATGACAAACAAAATGACGCAAACATTGCTATTGTTAGGTGTGGCTCTGTTTGTGGAAGAAACATGTGGCTTTTATCGACAAAATGTATCTGTTATTATTTCTTTTCCTACTCTGTCATTCACAATAAGACAGTTTCCCAGAACGACTTCATACACATAACACTATATATTTTACCTTGTTGACAATATGTTTGGTTTTATAAATCGTAAAACGTATTGAAAAGTATACTTTGGAAAGTACGTAACTCATTTTCTACTCAAACATCCAGGTGTTAGTTTGTCGAAATACGGATGAAAGGAATAAAGTCAAAGAGCAGTAATGTCAAATAATGATATCACTACATTAATATCTAGAAGTAATCTGTTACAGCTGCCTCTTCTCCCGTTTACTCTTATCACTTTTTTTCTGCTTCCTAATTTACTGTAACATTTAATTGGGTTTCATTTACAAAAATTGTTTCTAAGCTTTTCATTCACGTCATGTCAAGCACTCGCAGAAGATAAAAGAAAATACTTCGCATCGTATGCGAACCTTATAGACGCAGGTGTTCATTCAAGACTGAATAAAACATGAGATATAAGACGCACGATCTGTTTTTTTTTCTTCACATTATGATATTAGAAATGTTATCACAATATTCGCTCTGTATTATACCTTACACAATGACATGAATGTTTATAAAAACACGCAATGACAGTAAATAGGTGTATTTTATTCACTAAAAAATATAACAAAACAATTAGATTAATGTACAAAACATTCGTAAACAACGTAAAACAGAAACGTGTTTGTTTCTAATTAAGCACAAAGCTACACAATGGGCTATCTGTGCTCTGCCCACCACGGGTATCGAAACCCGGTTTCTAGCGTTGTAAGTTTGCAGACATACCGCTGTGCCCCGGGGGGGGGGGTGGCAAAACAGAAGCATCATTACCTT
>NW_013667418.1:139692-142083 GCF_000517525.1 Limulus polyphemus
AACATATTTTATAGTAGCTTAAAGAAACCAGTAATAATATTGCCTTAGAATAAATGTTAGGAAATAGATTAATTGCTAGATTAGCTCTCACGGGAATTTATAGACAAAAGTCATAGTAACACCTGACGTCAAAAATCATTATTATTAAATATATAACTCTAGTAAACACGTGTAAAAAACAGTAACTCGTTAGTTAAGGAAAATAAATGTTGTGTTAGTTTAAAGAAAGAGCATCCTGAAATTGAGTTCAAATAGAAACCAACAGTTTAACAGAGAACTTGAGAATTACCGCTTGTCTCAAATTTAATGATGTAATATTTGTTATTTTTCTATGAAAATACAACAACAAAAAACAATTATCAAACCAGGCTACGTGGCGACACTCAATATTTTAGATCCAGGAAATAATTACTTTGTTCAAGTAATCATAAAGACTTTTTAAAGTCATCGATCATAGTACTACTATTGCTCGAATCAACAACGAGAAGGTTAGATAAAAATCTACTACTGCAAAGAAGTAGCTTAAAAAGCTGTATAAATAGTATGGGCTAAGTAGTTAAAAAAACATCTGCTGAGTAGCTTGAAAAGATCTATGTATAGATAAACGTCTCGAATTATTTAACAACTTTTACGTACAATACCTGTCAAGTAGCTTACAAAATTTTATGCATAGATAAACGTCTCGAATTATTTAAAACTTTTACGTACAATACCTGTCAAGTAGCTTACAAAATTTTATGTATAGATAAACGTCTCGAATTATTTAAAACCTTTACGTACAGTATCTGTCAGGTAGTTTAAAAAGATCTATGTATAACATCTGCCAAGTAAACGTTAGAATTACGCCTAATATATTTTTATACACTTCGTTCTTAATATAGTCCCTTAGGGATTTTGAGAATTAGAAGAATATACAATAATAGTATCCCAGTCATACTATATTTGTGATATACACTGCCGACGATCCATGCTTTTCGCTCAATCCAGAGTTCTTTAGTCCGGCTGGGAAACAACAGATACAGCAGTTATTGGAACACTATTTATATAAGCCATTTGATACGACAACAATTGGCATATTATAATAAAAAATGCACGATTCTGACTTGATCATGGTGCAAAACTATCCCTAACTTAAATTGCAATTTTATACTTTGCTAACATGTGTTTCAGAACTTTATATGCTTCACATTGTCTTTTGCATTTGAAAGATTTGACATTAACTTAAATTACTAGTTTTCTTAGAAACAGTAGACTGTAAGTGACCTTGACCTTGAAATTCTAGAATTTGGTAACATCCGCCAGGTTGTTAAGCTATATGTATAGATGAATGTCTGTAATTATTAAAAACCTGTACGTACAACATTTGCTAAATACTTTAAAAAGCTCTAGATATAGATAGATGTCTTGAATAGTTTGAAAACCTTTATGTACAACAACTGTCAATTAATTTATAGGCCAATTAGTTTAAAAACCTCTATGCAAAAAATGTGTCACGTAGTTTTAAATGTCATATTCATAGATAATTTGTCTCATGTAGCGGATTGCATGTTACTTATCAATACATCCATAACAAATTAGAATTGCGCCCGGCATGGCCAGGTGGATAAGGCGCTCGACTCACAATCTGAGGGTCGCGGGTTCGAATCGTCCCACCAAACATGCTCGCCCTTTCAGCCGTGAGGGCATTATAATGTGACGGTCAATCCCACTATTCGTTGGTAAAAGAGTAGCCCAAGAGTTGGCGGTGGGTGGTGATGACTAGCTGCCTTCCCTCTAGTCTTACACTGCAAAATTATGGACGGCTAGTGCAGATAGCCCTCGTGTAGCTTTGCGCGAAATTTAAAACAAAAAACAATGTATAATCTTTATACTATAATATCTATTTCTTTGGGACTTTTTTTCACATTGACAGTCATAGAAAAATTTTAAACTACTTCTAAGATTAATAAAATCAGAATTTTAAAAAATTGCTACCATTTTGTTGATGACAATTGTTCTTATCAAGTGCTCAGTATTCATGTTGTGCAATCTCTATTGCAACCGAGAGTGATTAGATCAACTTTTGAGAATCTTTGGGCATTACAACCGACAAACATATTCATGTTGTGCAATCTTTATTGCAACCGAGAGTGATTAGATCAATATTTGAGAATCTTTGGGCATTACAACCGACCAACATATTCATGTTGTGCTAATCTTTATTGCAACCGAGAGTGATTAGATCAACTTTTGAGAATCTTTGGGCATTACAACTGACCAACATATTCATGTTGTGCAATCTTTATTGCAACCGAGAGTGGTTAGATCAACTTTTGAGAATCTTTGGGCATTACAACTGACCAACATATTCATGTTGTGCAATCTTTATTGCAACCGAGAGTGGTTAGATCA
>NW_013667418.1:142872-150373 GCF_000517525.1 Limulus polyphemus
ATCCCTAAAAATTAAAAATTTTGTTTTCATAATTTTATGAACAGCTGACAAATAAATGCTTTTACATTTTCATTTATCGAATTAATATTTGAAATATTATAGAGTGTTAAACTCTGTATGTAGAGACGGCCAAGGTACTCAATAAGCATAACACATATATGCACGCTAAAAATCAATAATGACAGAGAGTTTTACTATAACATATTACTGTCACACACTTTTATTTGTTTCTCTACTTAACAAGCCCAAATACAAGGCAAGGAACCATCGCTGAGATACCAAACCAGAAAGTGACCAAACCATTAAATTGTTCATCTTTCTTTCTCTTGTTTCAATCGAAATAACTCTACAACTACTTTATCACCAACGTCACTTTAAACCTAAATCTACTCTATTTTCGATGACGAGGAACCCACTTTATAAGTTTAATATAAGTTTAACATAACAGCAAATGTACAACGTTTCGACAAGGCTAAACTTAAATTAAAGTTTTTCTTCATTACCCACTCAAGCCGTCTCCAAGCATTATAAATCCACTGTATGTTTTTCTGGGCAGTGCACGATGTCACCGCTTATTCGTAGTAACTAGTAGTAATCTATAATAAGAAAAGGGTGTGTCTGTGTGTGTTTGACCGCCATAACTGCAAGAGGAAAAAATCTAAAAAACCTGAAATTTTTGCACACCTACTAAGTGAATCCTGAGGTTGTGCACCTAGGTATTATTACTTATCCACGTGCATGCGCATCTTTTTCTGAGGTAAGTGAGCTAAAAACCACATAGAAAAGAATATGTAACCGCCATAGCTCCAGGAGCAAAGAACCTAGAAACTTCAAATTTTGCACCCACACTAAGTGTACCCTAAGGATGTGCATCTGGGTATTATTACTTATCTACGTTCGTGCACGCATGCGCGTGCGCAAATCTTTATGTGAAAAGAAATGTGACTGCCATAGAAAAGAAATGTGACTGCCACAGCTCCCAGAAGAAAGAACCTACAAACCTGAAATTTTGCACTCATATTAAGTGGACCCTGAGGGTTTGCACCTGGGTATTATTACCTATCTACGTGCGCGCATGCACATATTTTTCATGAGGCAAGCTAGCGAAAAACCACATAGAAAAGAAGTGGTTCCTTATATAACAAATAGAGATGGGGACAGAAAGACACACACGTGTGTGCACGTGCGCGTCTGTGTATGTGTGACCATGATAGCTCTAAGAGAAAAGAACCTAGAAACCTGAAATTTTGCACCCATACTAAGTGAACCCTAAGGGTTTGCACCTGGGTATAATTTCTTATCTACGTGCGTATCTTTTTATGCGAAACACATAGAAAAGAAATATGATCACCATAGCTCCAAGAGGAAAGAACCAAAAAATCTGAAACTTTGCACCCATACTAAGTGGACCCTGGGGACCTGACCTGGGTTTTATTACTTATCTTATCCACGTGCGTATGCACATGCGCTTACACATCTTTTTAATGGGGCAAACTAGCGAAAAACTACATAGAAAAGAAGTGGTTCCTTATATTAAAAATTATAGATATAAATCACAGACAGACACGCACATGCGCATCTTTTTAATGGGGCAGTCTAGCGGAAAAACACACAGAAAAGAAGTGGTTACTTATATAACAACTTCTAATATATAGAAAAGCCAGTGCGTTTTGGTTTGTTTGCTTGTTTGTTTGTAATTAAGCACACAGCTACACAATAGGCTATCTGTGCTCTGCCCACCATGGGTATCGAAACCCGGATTCTAGCGTTGTAAGTCCGCAGACATACCGCTGTGCCACTGGGAGGGGCGTGCGTTTTGGTAACGATGCATTCCAACAATGGCATTAATATCTTGCTGCTTAGCAATAAAAGTATAACCTAATATTGTTATTAAAAGGCTATGTGCTGAAAGTATAAAATGAAATATATAAACTACAAAATTGAGAAAAAATGTTGTTTTCTAATTTAGAGGCTCAGTTAATTAAAGAGATTTGTTTTTTATTAGTTGTTTTTATTATTTAGGTTTAAAATCGGAGGATAAGTCAGAAGGAAGGTTACCTTTATATACAGGCCACATCTCGTAAAGGAGCAACAAAAGTATATAAGTTATACGTTGTTGCTAAAATAGGTTCAGAATACACACACTGACATAGTCTTCAAGAATATATAAACCGAGCAAAGCCGGGCACTTTCGCTAGTTAAAATTCAAATCAATCATAATTCTAGTGTAAACGATGTTACCATTACCCCTTGAAGTTAGTTTTTTTTTACAGAAATCTAGTACTTCTTTAAAAAACTTAAGTACAGGGTAAAACAGGAATTGCCTGTCAATAATAGATGAACATTAGATGACTGTAGCATGTAGAATACTCAATGCTTTGTACACTATACAATCGGTATCTTTAGGGAGCCAACCCCTATGTTATGTATGCAGTGAAGGAGTAAATAAAAATCAATACACATAATATTACATTTTATTACACATTTAAAGAATACGCTAACTTTCAGTCAAGGGGGAAATCGTCATAAAACAAGCAATAAAAAACATTTTGTAAACGTAAAATTATGTAGGGATGGCAGTGCCAAAAAGAATGCAAACAAGACTACAGGGATGATACAACTATACACAGATCATTCCTACGTGACTTTCAATATTAAAATTTAATGTTACACTGTAACATGCATACTTGACTTTAATATTACTGCAGTAGGAAGTTATATATTTCTGATTGTGGGTATGCAGTTTGTTTATCATAATATTATGGTCATGTCAGGGTAGGCATCAATGTATGTAACTAAGAGCCTAAAACTTACGTACAAGGAAAACCAAGTTGAGTCAAAACATGTCTTTGTTATTATAGACTATTAAAGACTCTCGTGTATTTTACAGCATAACATTAAGTTATAATATTGAAAGTTACGTAGGGATGATTTATGTATAGCTGTATAATCCATATATTCTTGTTTGGATTATTTTTGGCACTGCAATCCCCACGTCATTTTATCTTTACAAAATATTTTTATTACTTGTTGAATACTTAAAATCAGGTAAGATTACTATTTTTCAAATAACAGCTAGTACAAGAAAAATAAACAGAAATTGATGTGAACATTAATTATTGTGATATAATTAAAGGGTCTGTTAAACAAGAAATTTGATTGTAATTGAACTCTGTAAAATAGGGACGTGGGGCAGGGGGGGAGAAAAATATTACATTTCGTATCGTTACACTTTGAGAAATAAAATCAAGTGCTTTAATAACAAACGTTTTTGGATGAGAACCAAATGGAAAAATAGGCTATAGGATAGATAACAACCAGATATGTTGAAAGAAAACGTCATAGAATCCTGCTGGTATGGCTATGTGATGAAATATACCAAACTGTCACCCCAAAACACAATGAGCTTCATTCAGTCTCTAGTTTGTTTAAATAGTCCACTTCCGGTGAATTGTTGAGTTTCCGAGAAATAAAATGTTTTACGCCCTTCTAAACAATGAACAGTGAACTTAACAACATAATAATTTTATGTGAAGAAAGTGAAGAAAAAAAACAGTTAGTAAAAAGAGACTGCATGGTGAGTGGAAGATTCTATCCAGGACTTCCGAATAATAGGACTAATGCTCTATAACCGAGCTATCCATTAAGTTATAATGAGATCTCAAATGAATAGTTAATATCAAGAATGTGTTTCGGTTGGTGATATTTTACTGATTTCTTGAAGACAAATATTAACACGTAACTTGTTGAAGTGTGGGCGTAGTCACAAATATTAACACATAAGTGTGGGCGTAGTCTGTTTGAAAGTTGTGGTTTTTGTTTTCAGTGCGTTCTACAAAAAATAAAAATAAAACACCTAACATTAAAAGTGAACAAACCTTAAATGCTAGTAGCAATGGTTGGTGAAATATATACACAAACAGAGATACTGTAATATAAGCAGGTCATTTGACCATTATGTGACGAAGTAGGTTTGTTAGCTTTGATCGCATTTTTGTTATTAGGTAATCTGGAACTATACATCTTACAATGAGAAGATTTATCACAAGGCTTATAAACTACACATATATATATATATATACACACATGAACATTGTGTTCTATTTGTAACTAATTTTTCTCTAATTAGATCATCTTACATGAAATCTGAATGTTCTTTTGGTTCACAAACAGTTTCAGACATAGAAGTATGGGAAAACAATCACAGAGATACAAACCAAATCCTTTAAGTGTAATTATACCTCTCTTTTACCTGTGAAAGGAACACAGCCATATTATATATAGCCTTGTATCAAATTATTCAATCCAGGACCTCATAAAGACAACTTTTTCCTTCTAAGCATAGTTATAATATTGACCTGATCAGGTTTGTAGAAAAATATATGTGAAAATAATAGTATTGACCGTTTTGGGGAATCTTATTGTCGGCTAAGAATGTACAGCAGCGAGTAAATCAGGGGGATACTGCATTTCATCTGTATCTTTTACTGAATACATTCTATGGTAAGTTCAGTCTGCATTAACATATTACTTCAATACAGTAATGTAAAATGATATTCCTATTAGAAATATAAACTCATAATGAATTATTAGGGCCAGATGTGGCCTAGTTGTTAGCGCGTAGGACTGTGGATCCGAGGTTCTATGACTCGCATTCTGTTGCCACAAAAAATAATAATAAATCACACTAAAGTTCCGTACTAAGATCGGTGACTTGTTGAATGTTACCCACTGATCTCAGTGTGGAACTTTAATGTGACTTGTTGAATGTTACACATTTAAAAAATATAACTGTACATCACCCATGCACAAGAATATTGAAACTTCAACAGCAATTGAACAGTAAGCTTATATTGGAATTTTAATAATATAGAACAATGAAATATGCAGTTTTGTATAATTGAGGGCACTTCACTTTATGCATAGTTAATATTTTTATATAAAATACAAAAGATATGTGTTAAGAGGAGAATTATTAACTAAATTATAGTAATAAGGAAAATTGTTACTCAAGCTTGTATCTGAATTATTACTTTCTGTTCAACAGTTAATCATTTAATCTAATACGATAAACGTACTTCCGCAGGGTCCCTGAAAGTGTTCTGTTTCAACAGTAAATATAACCAAAATTAAGAATAACAAATATTTTTATTTTTTGCTTTTGAAATTCATTTGACACGCTGTGTTGTATCCTACAGAGTGTATAATTCTTCTCGTGATTCGTGGCACGAACCCGTTTTACTGCCATTACGACAGTGCAAATTGCAACGTCAAGTGTCCTTTATGTGACGTCATTTTAGTGTCTACTGACTGACTGAAAACACACTTCTGTACAGTGAAGCGAGTGATTAAAACAGGTGACCTCTCATTTCGCCTCCTTTCGGAGAAAATATGAGACTAACTAAATTATAAAATGTTAATTTTTTTTTCATTTGGTCTTCATGACCACTAGTGATTATTTTAGAACCTAAACTAAATTGTACCTTTTTCTTAGAATTCCATTTTTGATACCGATGTCATCCCTCAACATTTCTTCCGTAAGCTGCAACAACAAGTCACCATCCACCCGGCTATTCACGAACTCATGGCTGCATTCTACAAAGCCTATCTAAAAGGAACAGAAATAAACTTATTTTTAATATATTAGATAAACTGAGCTTAGAAGACAAAATGGTTATAACATCGAAATAAATTTGAAAACATTTTCCAATAAAAGAAAATTATTAGAGCTACGAGACAAAGTGAAGCCTCACTGACACCAGATTTTGTATATTTGTGTTACGCTTTATCTTTCAACTTTCGATGCATTCAATAACTTGCACCTCAATGTATTAGTTAATCAACATAAAACCTCAAACAGTACATCGCATAGTTTTACAAACATACACATACACAAAATCAGAATTTAACACTATGCCCCAAATAAATAACAGTAACGTTACTAAATCTGTGGATATTATGGCTTTTTCGTACTCTAACTGGCTTGCGTATTGTGTATTTATAATTCTTCCTAGTATTAATCTTAATGATTAGTCTTTTACTCAGTATTACAGAAATTAATTTAGACTTTATTTGATACTAATAACGACTAAATCTAAACTGTACTTAATAAAGTGTATATTATTTTTAGTTTGCTTGGTTTAAAAGTTATCAAAATGGGTTTAAATAATTTCTTTGTGGCACATACACACGATCGATCGTATTAGTTAACTAGCATGCATGTATAAGTTTTGGTCAAAGGCCTAGATGAACCGATCGATAAGGACCGTTTGGGTAAAAACAATTACCACATATATCCTACAGTTATTAAATATTTGCTTTAAATCACAAAGTAAATGCTATAAATTTATACACTATAACAAAGCAATGACAAAGCAGAGCTTGAACCTCACCTTAATGGTCAATCCTAAGTTTAATGGTATAATGTCCAAACTTTAATGTCAACTGTCAATTTAATATCTGGTTTCGGTCTTCATGTTAAAGACGTGTTCTAGTTTATGATGGTATAAAGTTTCATTTCGTTCTTTACTGAAATGGTAATATGTCTTCTTTCGATCGTTACCTAAGTGACTGGTTCTCAATTGAAAGATATAAAGTTCTAGATCAGTTTGTTTGTTTGTTTTGAATTTCGCGCAAAGCTACACGAGGGCTATCTGCGCTAGCCGTCCCTAATTTAGCAGTGTAAGACTGAAGGGAAAGGAGCTAGTCATCACCATCCACCGCCAACTCTTGGGCTACTCTTTTACCAACGAATAGTGGGATTGACCGTCACATTATAACGCTCCCACGTCTGAAAGGGCGAACATGTTTGGTGGGACGGGTATGCGAACCCTTCTAGATCAGTCATTCCGTAAACAATAAACGGCATTAAGCACTATTTTTGGGCCATGTGGTTAGAGCGGTCGGCTCACGATATGCGGGTCGCGAGTTCGAATCGCTTCTTTCCTGGCTCTACCCTATTTTTATACTTTTTTGTGAAACCAGCTAACAGTGCATAGTTATATAGCATATACCGAAAGCAAAACATTATTAACATGCGGATCATATTTATAAATTCAAAAGTATTCAGTGGAAGCTTTTCGAATCTTTACAAAGCTTCGTACAAGGCCAATGCCCACAGTCGCACATGTCTCTTAGAACAAGCCGTTAATTATTCTCTAATTGTACGAAACTAAATATTCTTGTATTCAACACCTTTACTTGGTATATGAATTAATATTTTCGTATTATAAGCAAATCAGAAATAAATTATATTTCACGTGTCAAACGGTTTAACGTTAAATTGATGATGAACGGTTGAATGGAAACACATGGAACAGTTTTTCAATACACGTACGTTAATATTTATTATAGCGGCATTTGTTATTATAACTCAAGTAAAGTCCAAAGCACATATTTAAGACTTCAGCCTGATGGGTTAGTGGTAAGTTAATGGACTTACAACGTTAAAATCCGGGGTTCATTTCACCGCGAAGGACATGGCGCAGATAACCTATTGTGT
>NW_013667418.1:151335-152403 GCF_000517525.1 Limulus polyphemus
CCTATTGTGTAGCTTTGCGCTAAAACAAACAAACGCATCAGAAATGTTTTATTAAAATAATAACTAGTCGGTTGTTTTTACTCTTGCTTCGATGCACAAAGACTAGTCAAGTTTGTCATCTATTATTTACACTACATACTCTGAATGATTATCTCCATGAAAGTGATCTGAATCTGCTACTGATTAGTGTAGCAATAAAGCAAGCACCTTCGAAGCACAAATTATCCTAATATAACTTAATAATTACTTGCTTTTACCCTTTTTAATATTGTTTCACTTTCTTATATTTATCCGTTTCCATTCTTTCCGATTTATTGCCAGTTTTAGTATCCCTGGCTGGCTGATCCACTTCTTTGATTTCCTGTTTTATCATTCTGATCAGCTGTTCAAACCTTCATTATGACTTGTTTCTCATTACCGTCTTGGTTACCTGGTTTATTCACCCTGTTTATAAGTGTTACTATTTTTATTATTTCCTTTACCCTTTTCGATTACATTATTACTTTTTTATATCTGTGTCACGCATTCTAATTTCCTGTTTTACTCTTTTCAAGTTTTTGACCATCAGTTTCACATCGTAATGACCTGATTTACCTTTCTTAACCGCCATTTTTTTACTAGGTTTATTCTTTCTTATTAACTATTCTACGCTTCCTGAAGAGTTCTGTTTTTTATCTGTTTTAAATTTTCCATTGTTTATTACATTATTTGTAATTGGCTGTTTTATTTATTCTGAAGCTTGACTTGTTCTTTCTTATCACCTGTTTTACTCTTTCTGATCATCTCTTTACATTTTCTTCATTACCTGTTTTCTTTTCTAGTATCTTGTTTTATACATATGATCAGCTGTTTACATTAACTGATTACCTTCTTATGCCTTATTTCTTTATTCTTTATAATTCACTATCAACCCTTTCTGGTTACTTATTTTACGCAGCTGAGGAAGCAGCTGATTTGTTTTTTATTATTAAACCCCATACCACATCACTCCTAGGGTGAATATGTATATGTTGTACTTGCGGATTAACGGTTGCTTAAAAACGGTTCAATCTCAACCTGAGCCTGGCA
>NW_013667418.1:153403-170809 GCF_000517525.1 Limulus polyphemus
TTTTTTAAAGTTCGTTGATTATATCTTAATGTCTGAAAGCAAATATAACAGTTTTAAATGCTCCTTACTTCTGTGTTTCCTAGTTTTTTCTTAATACTAGCTTCCACTGCAAAATGAAAAGCTGCTAAACTACGGGCTTCTTCCCTGTTGCTATCGAGGACTGGAACCAGTCTCAGAAGCCACTCTTTGGACTGTCTGTATATGTGTGTCAATGTTTTTCTGACAAACTCGTCAGGATCCTGGCTTGAGACGAAAGGCTCCACGAGGTCCAACGTTCCTGAACGCAGAACTTCAGCTTCTATTTCCTTATTGGCTACTAGCGTAGTGATAGCTAAGCAGGCATAGTACTTTACGCTATCGTCATAGCTGAAAGCTAATGGGAATAGCCACACCGGCACTTTCAGTTTTATCATTGCTTGCTGGATATCGGGTCCACCAAAAAGAGAAAGGTTGGCCAAAGCTCTGGCACAGTGACGTAGAGTGAGCATGTCTGTGTGTCGACAGCCATGAAGAATGGCATTTAATCCTCCGAATTTTATTACTTTACTGCAAGTTTCTTCCGAATGTCTCAAGAGATTTTCTAAGATACTATTACCAATCCTTAAATGGTAGATAGAGTTGGTTTTGCAGAAAGAGCATGCTACGGTTACCACATTTCTTAGGCCATTTTCTACAACGTAGGATCTATTGGAATCAGTCATACAGTTCTCCAGAAATTGTGCACTAGCAAACTGAATACTTTCATCAGTTAACTTACAGTTGTTTATAAGAATATGCAGTCCACCTTCTATACGAAGTATGTCACACAATTTATTACCTAAATCATCCCCATAAAATGGTAAATCCCAGACTTTTATTATCATTTTCGACATAACCAACAACATTTCTTCGACGTGTTTATTTGATGTCTGTAAATGTTTAATACAGCTCTCCAATCTAGAACAAAACCTGGCCATTGTTTTGTCCACTTCAAAGGGTGGTGATGGTGATTGAAGAACTTTGAGATCATCATTGAAATCTTCAATGATATCATGAAAAACATTCTGAACTCTCTTGGAAAATAATTCATCATCTAGAAGGGATATGATTGGGCTTTCAATTGAAGGTGATAATAATCTTCCAAATCCTACTTCTTGGAAATGCTGGTTGTTGAAAGTAGACTTGGTGCTACTAGATACTTTCAGCATAGTTGAAGAAGATACCTTTGCCTCGTGCTGTAATGAGGTCTGTGTGAAAGACTGACATTCCTCTTGAGTTGCTGTAGATAGTTTTTCTGCAGTGTACTCATCTGTTGCCAATTTTTGGGAGGAGGTTATAGCAATCTTTTGTTGTTGGTGAATATTCTCACCGATCGTTAATTGCGCCTGATCTTTCTTTAAAACGTTCACTTTCTCAGTAGAGTAGCCATCTGTTTCCAGAAGAGACTGGTCTGCTGTAAAAGAATGTTTTTCAACAAAATATAAATCACCTGTCATAAACCTTTTAAAGTTTTTATTGTCAGTTTTAGCTCTCTCACAGAAGAGTCTATGTGTATTTGTTTTGAACTTTGAGGGAGACAACATTTTCTTCTGTTCAAAACAAAACTTTGTTTCGGGAGAGGACTCCGAAATGTTATCTGCATTTTGGGATGTTATCTTCTTTCTGTTGTCGTTGTTGCTGCTGGTAATGGTGTGAGAAACTACATAAGCATTTTTACTGATGTTTTGGTTTTCTTGATTATGTCCATTTTGCTTGTCCTGGACTTGTTGGCTAATTTTAGATTGTATCATCTGGGTCCTCTTTTTGACTCTTGAAGTTGAAGTTGTAGAGGAAATGTTAGACGTTTTTGCATCATAATATCTGGAATAATTATCCGATCCTTTACTAAGTGAAGACAAACTGTTGTTCATCTTGCTCTTCATGGTGGCATTATTGTCAAAGATTCGGATTAACGAGCTGATATCAGTCTCAGAAGAAGTCTTTTGGTAATAATCTTTTGAAAAATCAGGCATCTAAATAAAATACTGATAGAGTTAAATAAATCATCATAACGAACAACTACATAATATTCTTATAGCTGTAAGACAATGATGCTTAGACTTAACATTCAGCTTAAAGGAACAATATCACTCATGCAAAATATTATATAACCTTATGATAAATACCTATCAATATACTTTAATATGAATGGTTTTTAATAATGAATATCTACCAAACAATTTAAATCTTGTCAATAAAATAACGGATAAAGTTACATATATTTTCTACTTGAATATAACTATTACTCAGATTCCACTCATATTCAAGTAAATTTTATGATTTATCACACCTTAAGCACGTTATACAATCAGTGAAAGTAAAGATCATACAAATATGTTGCCTCAACTAGTTATAAATTCAAAAAAATCCGTGAATATTTTTCCTTTACAGAGAATATATATACTTCTTTTTTTAACTTATAACCAAGTAATGTTTGATCAAGGTTGTATATACTAAAAGATGGAACTAGATGCGCATTTTTCTGCAAGTTTTAAATGTGAGAAATTCTGTTGAAAGTGTTCCAATAACGAGAAGTTTTAAATGTTTAGAGCAAAATCTACCAAACATATGTTCGTAAGTACATAAAATTTTAATTCTTCGGTTCTATAGAATTGGTTATTTCAAAGATGTAATTTTGTTTTGATAATTTATCAGCGATTTGACAAATTAAGAACTTTTAAGGAACATTTCACATTGCCTTTACGAAACTGTCGTTGCTGCTTACATTGTCCATAGTTGATTTTTAAGCTGTCGTTTCATTTCGAAGTGCAAAAAAATTCTTGTTTGAATCATGTACAGTTATTACATCAAACAGTGAAATACACTTGAGAAAAAGCAGGTTGCACTGTTTTTGATATAATCTTATGGAAAGCTTTCCATAATGGTATTACAAGAACTGGTTTCAGTGAATGCACTATTTATCATCATTGTTTCAAATTTGTACACTTTATACTTTATTAGTAAGGACATATATGTTACTTATAAGTGTCTCCCAGTGGGTCAGAAGTAAGTTTACACAGCAGAAAACCCCATATGGTTTTATTATAAGACAAACAAATAAAATAATGAAAAATTCTTGTAAATATTTGTAACTAATTTTCAGGGCTATCCAAAACGAAGAAATACTTGTTTACAATCTAGAGGAAGCCAACAGCAAGAGAAGAAGACAAACTAAGCACATATGTGATCCCTAAAGCCGCGTAAGATATTACGTGACCCACTCCAATCTCTGAAACAAGTCCACCAGAACAAGTAATAAGAAACACCTGATGAAATTCAATATATATTCGTTATATATATATATTGGCACTACAACTGCCCACAGCTATCGATAAAAACGCTGTTCAATCATATAATGGCTCATTTTGGCCATCTAGAATGAAAACACGTTTATTAATAGAGTTAATTTATGTACACTGTTAATGTACTTAAGTTAACTCTGATTCTTTAATTCATAGAAATTCATCTTTGTTTCTATCATTTATTTTACTGCAATTAGGAATCAATTGTTTTTAGTATGATATATATGTTGCTGTAAATAGTTTGAGACTTAGAAAACCATGTATATATTTAGAAGTTTGTTTGAATTTATATAACGGAAGCATAAACTTTACTAGACTTTTTCACTAACAAAATGTACCGTCTCTCTCTATTCTGTGAATACCTGACCTCTGGTACACTTTGTCCTAAGAATACCTAAACATTTATTAATTTCCAGGCGGAACATAATGTTTAACTAATTTTGATCGGCACACATAATTAATCACTATGTTATTATCATTACTACTGTATAATCATCATTAGTTCAATAAGGAGATTACAATTTATTATCATACTTAACACATTCGAGAGGCCTTATTAGCACACTGACGTAAACACTGATTCCATAAGAATGCTTACAGAAATACTGTACCATTACCATTATTTAACGTAAAGTGATCAAAATTTAATATTAACCATAACACATTTACTTGATCATCACTGTATGTCTAAGCACACTTAATGGACAAGAAATAGACCGATAAAAGACGGTCGAGACTGCCAACGACTTCGCTGTAAGTAAAGGTTCGATTATTACCTCGAGAATAACAAGTTACACATTAGCACGAAGTGTTCTCTATGGATGTGTAGTTGCTCGAAAACAGCTGGTGAGAAGAGGTAACTAAACCAAAAGGTTGAAATGGTCATTAAACAACAAACAGTGGAATGAGTAAAGCTGGAGATATGTGCTATTTATCGATTAAAGCAATTTTGAATTGTTTGAAAACAGTTAACGACAGTTGCTCGATTGTTAAGAGGAGAACGATATTACAGTCAATATACAATATCTGCAGTGAAGCATGGTGGAAGATAAGTAGAAGTTGGAGCTATATATCAGCCAATGGTGTTGGTGATCTACTCAAAATTGGTGTCAGTCCGAATGTCGGCAAGTGCCCGTAGAGTTCTTGTTCATCATGTCATTTCCTCGGGAAAATATCTCAGTGTTCTAGGATTCATCTCACAGCAAGATAATGATAACAAACATAAAGTAAATTTGGTAGAACAATATCTTGACGGTAACGAAGCCGATGAAACACTAACAACCACAGCTTCGCTTGCTCCAGTTCCGAGATCAAAAATATTGAGGCTGTATGAGCTTATGAAGTAACTGAGGCAGACCAAAAACCCTGGCTGAATTGTGGTAAATAACACAGGACATTTGGGACACTATTCCTTAACCGTTCTTCGATAAATTATACGTCATCATGAAAACAAAGTGTAATATTTTGTGTACAGCACAGGGTTCTATAACAAAAAAATAGTGCACTTTTTCCTTTTTCTTTGATATTTTCAGTAATAATGTTTTGTATCGTTAATAAATTCGACATCTAGTTACCATTATTAGTTGTTTGTCATTACTCTATGTCTATCGCTTCTTTGTTTCAATAATTGTTTCCGTTGCCGTATGTGTTGAAGTTTTTCATATTACTCGTTAATAAATGAATATTTAAGATATGAAGGGTGATCATTCAGGGCCTACATTTATCTTAAGAGGATGTAATTTTAATGAAAAATAAAAATCACTTGTATCTTCTGCTAATTAGTGACAGCGAAATGTCACTTATTAATTTATAGAGTAAACGAGGGCATTTCAACGGACGTATTTGACCATCATGTTAGTTAAAGTCGAAAGAGAAGTCTGACAAGGCGGTTTGATCTAAGCAAACTTTACGATCAGCACATATTGCTTGAGGTAGACAAGTCTATTACAGTTCAAGTCTGATACTGTCATGTCTGGAATAATTTATCAGGAGATAGAGCTGAAAGTGCAAATGTATTATGTAAACCTTTGTACTGTGTCCTCAATTGCTTATCTCTGTATTTTAAAGGCTTTATTATATGCGGCTTTTAAGTTAAAACTTTGAAACAACTGTTCCAAAACAGGCAGCGAAGTGGGCATTCTATAGCAAAGTAAAATTACTAGAGTTGTGGAATCTAAATATATAGAGCTAAGAAAATTTGTTTGATGAACAAATATTCTTCCTGAATGACAACAATGAATGGATTACACATTATGAAAGTCATGGAATGTTAAGATCCTTATGAAATTTCAAATCCTCAGTAATTTGTATGAAGGAATTTTCAATTTCTTTTTTTCATTTTGCTTCTCTTCTCTGTTTAGCTCGTGTCGTCTCGTTTTAATGAGTCATTATAAAACAATTCCTGTCTTCTTGTGGTGAGTTGCTTGATTCTTTCACGGTCTGTCGATTGAAACGGGTGACAAGATGAGTAGTTTCTTAATTAATAGTTCATTCGTTTTTTTTTTGGAAATTATCTCATACAGAACCGATGTATAAATACATAGGCTCATTCATGCTCAAATCTCCCAAACTACGCCACAAAAACAACGTTATAAAACATGAATTGAAACATCATTTTCATTATAAAGATGATTTAAGATGATGATTACCTGTAGTTAAGCACAAAGCTACACAATGGGCTATCTGTGCTCTGTCCACCACGGGTATCGAAACTCGGTTTCTAGTGGTATAAGTCCGCAGACATATCGCTGTGGCACTGGAGAGCACAATATGAAGGACCTGATACGAAGTTTAGGATTACAACATATATGGAATGTTTTTTGTTTTTTTAAAGGTTTAACTCTGACATCATAAAAACATATTTACTTATTTATTACTTAATATTACTGTATGTTTACAGATGGTGTTGTTGTATCATTTTTATATTTTATGAAGCCACCGTTACATACAAAGTAAATATTGCGTCCAGGTAGTGAAAATGAGTTTTTTCTCGGGCTACTCCCATTTTCCTTCCACATCAAAATTCTGGGTATTAAATCCACACATTCCCACCCATTGGTTTTGTGCTAATCCGCAATCGCATGTTGCCTTCGGCTCCTTTTGCTTTATGCTTGCTTGGGCCACACATCGCGACGAGTTATTTAAACTTATATCAAAACGCCGTGTTTTTCTGTTTTGTTTTTTCGTGAAGTTATGGATAAACCACCTTTTACTACGTGCGGGGTGAAGAGAAATAAATTTCTGAACATTCACGATTGAATTTGATTTGAAACTTTCAGTTTCAAATCAAATGTAATAAATCAAATTACTATCATGATTTTGCGGATGATAAATATCTCTAAAGAAGAAAACTGAAACGTGTAAGATCCTTTATATAAAAAATATAGTTTTATTTCTTGCTTTATAACGTTGTTCTGTGCCTCGCATTGATCGGATCGATATCTTTATCTGTAGTATTTTTATTTGACGATCTTTTTTTTTCTTTTCTTACCAGAAAGACAGAAGTGATGTTGTGAATTGTACAGTTTAAGAAACGGTTATATTCATGTATAGGATGTGATAAACACTGTTCCAGGACACGTGACAGTGGTAACCGGATTAGTTCATGTGAATGTTGTTGTTCCAAAATTTATATTTACTGGCTAATTCGGGTAAGCTTACTATTAAGATTATACTAGCGACATTGTTTTGTTGATATTAATCCAGCGTATACCATACATTCGACAGTTTTCTACATATTTATGTTAATCTCTCTCTTTTTTTTTGTACATTGAATTTCTAGTTTAGTAGCCACGTTCTCCATTTCGTCTATCTGTCTCTTTTAAATGCCCAAGTTTCTGTTCATGTTCTTACAATTTAGCTTCTGATTCTTTTATGTAACTGTTGGGATTTCTACAAAATATTACAATTTTTTTGCGAACTGTTAAACAACAACAACACAAACACACACACACGCGCTTGTGGATGAAAATAACAATATAACTAAATTATTGATTTAGAAATAAAATAATTTTAATGATAACAAACTTATATACATATCCTCAGCCAATACAACAAGGTAAGGTTAAGTTTCGGAACTCGAACTAACGAAGTGATATCGATCTTGTATTCATATAACACGAAGTTTACACTAAATCTTATGAACAGTATATTTAAATAAGAATAGTGTAGTACAACAGTATTCAAGGTGTGGTTTTGAATGTTTACTGTAGTTTGATAAGATACATTCAGGTGTGGCTGTAAGTATGTGATTTACGATCAAATAATACCTATGGATGATCTGAACATAAGGCCAAAGCCTGGTAAAAGTATAATTTTTAATTACATGTGACGCATGGATTGTTTCACAAGAAAGTAATCTGATTGCATTATAGAACGTTACTGTAGTTTTACGCACTTTGAAGAGTTTAATTTGACATACAATCCTCGTGAAGGGATTTTATTCTTGATTTGTCCTGCTATTTATCTCTGTTAACAAACTTACCGATATAAATGGCAAGTGCTTTAACTAGAAGTTAATAGCCAGAACTTAGCTGATACAAGTGAAAAGTGCTTTAATTAGAAATTAATTGACAAACCGTAGCTGATATAAGAGGAAAGTGATTTAACTAAAAGTTAATAGCCAGATATTACCCAGCTTCGCCTACTTCAGTGTAAATTAAAACCAGTATTAAAGACAGTCTAAAACCAAAATCCTTTGCTTACCTGATTTTTTGTTTTTTTTGAAGGTAGCATTCCTCTGAAAACATCAAGAGCGTTTTTCATCATTTGTTTTGCCATTGTGTACTTTTAACAGGTTAGCTATATTCAGGTTTTTGAGTTATAAATTAACTGGAATCACAAATAAATATATTTAGTAGGTGTAGACTGTTCGCAAAAAAACATAAATTTGATAAGAAACAAGCTACTCACAAGTTCGTCTAAATGATACTCAGCACACGTATAAGCTGGCATTATAAATGTCATGAACATCGAAAACGTTCCAGAAGTTATCAGAAAAAATGTTTCACATATCTGTTTTATAAGGTTCCAAAGTAGAAAGCATGCACTTACGTGACGTGCTTTATCTAATCCAAATAGAGTAGTTCACTTATTCCAACTGGAGACTGATAACTATCTCAAGACAGTAATTACTTAAGAAACAAAAAATAACAATAAAGTTTATTTCATCGTGATAAAATTATATGTATGAAATCAACTGTTCTGCCTCGCAGCAATATCCATAGATATTAAAGGCATATAACAACCCGTCTGTCTAAAGTTTATGTAAATTCACTAACTGCCTACAGGCTCTAGAGTATTTGAAATTATTATGGAAATGATACATATACACGGGTCAGAAAGAAATATTAATTGCAACCAAATGGCCATTTTATCAATATAAAAGAAAATATAATAAAAAAGCGAACAAATTGTACACCTTCCTTTTAATCTTACCAAAAATATATCAATGTATGATTATGAAACATTGTTCCAAGTGTCTCCCGTATTACACCCCACAATTCAACTGAGTTGCTTCGTTGCCGTTTGACCTTCTCAGTTTACACATAATCCCATACAGCTTTAATATATTGATACTGGGACCTTGTGAGGTCTAAGCCATGGTTGCAAGTATTCCATCGGCCTGTTTTTATTCCAGGTATAATTTCACCCCATTTTCTGTATTGTTGACATCACCGTCTTGCTGTACTATGAATCCCTGCCCAACTGGTACTATTTTTGAAGGAATGGCCTGATAGATTTGTTTCTTTTTTTTAAAGCAAAGCCACATTGGGCTATCTGATGTGTCCACCGCAAACAGTTGAACCCCGGATTATAGCGTTGTAAATCTGTAAACTTATCACTGTCCCACAAGGGGATCAAATCAGAGGAAAAGCCAATAATGTAGTTTGTTTCTTTTTCTAAATTTATTTTCACAATAATATATTGAGTACTGATAAAAAACTATTTGCATCAGAGCAATTCAACGCTCGATAAACAAGGTAATTTAAATATCAGTTCTAATAACACTCAGTTAACATATCTATTTATTATAATCAGTCAGTTGTTTTATTTGTACAGAGATAAAATATATTACCAATTCTTCAGAAATAGCCCTTTCCATTTGAAAAAAACATAACTTTTTTAGACTTTAAGACAGGATTTTTTTTTGTTTGAAATTAAGCACAAAGCTATCTGTAGGCTATCTGTGCTCGGCACACCATGGGTGTCGAAACCCGGTTTCTATGGGTTGTCCGCAGACATAGCGTTGTGCTATTGGAGGGCTTAATATAGGAAGTTTCTAGTATGTTATACTAATGAATAGTTGAATTATTGACGTTTTTTACGACTTAATTTTTATGTAGATTTTTCATCACGGTAATATATATATATATATATATATATGACACAAACAGTCCAATTTCTCTTCTTTTGAAAATAAAAAAATAAAATTTAGTTCCAAGATGTTTAAATCGATTTCATAGACCCAAACATGTAATTCTATAAAGAAAGGCAGAATAATTACTATTACAAAGTTTATTTAATACAACAATCCAAGTAAATCTAAGGTAGAGTAGAACATATAATTTGTCATTTTGTTTGCCAGTGAGCCCAAACTACGCAAGTAGGTTATATTTGCACTGCCCACTGCAGGCATCGAAACCATATTTTTAGCGTTCAGCGATTTACCGCTGAGCATCTGGGACGCACATATAATCAGAATCTATAAATTAGTGATTTAAGAGCTTTATAGAATATACACTGAAATAATAGACTTTACACAGAAAAAACAGAAACACACATTTAATTTAAGTTGATGTCTTATTACATATTACACCAATTTTAGGGTAGAAGTTGCATCTTAAAAATCTTACAAGAAACATATTGTCAGATATACACGACATTTTAGTTTAAGTTTAATGCGAGTGTTATAATTTAGTTAGTTTATATACCGGGAGTGTTACATTTAGTTATTTTTAAACGCAATAGTTTATCGCAAGTTTGTGTACGTAACTGTTAACTAATCATACGTTGTGTGTAGTCCGATAATTATGAATTGGTGGTTGTTATATCATTGCTTCATGTTACTAGAACCTTCTACCTTTTTCTCGTTGGCTTAATTGAGTATTATTGCACCATATTATCTAATAGTGTGTGGAACGTTCTAGACCTCTGTCGAGGTATAAATACGTGTCGAAAATTTAGTTCGAGAGATAGATCTAGACGCGTGATTGTGAGTTTAGCCATAAAGAGCGTATAGTGGTGATTTTTAAAGTGAAATTATCACAGATTGTATTGTATAACAGAGTAGAGAAGAATAATTTGTCTAGTCAAATTGTGTTCTGAGTAACTGAACAGACATGTGTGGAGTTTGACGAGAAAGAGACAATCATTTAAAGCTCTGTATACAACTTTGGTAACAAATAGTTATAGTGGTGATTTTAAAGTGAAATTATCATAGACTGTATTGTAATAACATAGCAGGAAGAATACTTCGCCTTGTCAAATTGTGTCCTACTGTAAGTGGACCAGCCTGTATGGAATTTGACGAAAAAGATATACTTATTTAAAGCTCTAGATACAATTGTTATAATAAACAGTGCAACGAACGTTTGTATATACATGTGACTTGTTTTAATATATTATTTTATTCTTGAAATTTATCGCCAACAAGTCCCAGACACCTACTGTAAAGAATCCGGCCCATACATAAAATCTGACACATATCTTAACGTTCTTCCATCGTATCGGTAAAAATATTTTACATTAAACAGGCTGGTGACTAGCTTTTTGAAGACCTTGAGCAAATTGAAATACGAACCTCCAAACTGAAATTTGAAATGATGTGATTGTAATTATTAATCTTTATTGTACAGATGTAAAATTATTACAATATATCAAGTCATTGTATAATATCAAGTATAAAATAGTCGTAATTAATTAATTATAAACAAAATTTACTTTCCATTGCATGAATATAAATTAAACTTTATAATAATACAAAACAAACTTTTTATACTGGGGACAAATATTACATTGATACATCAAAATTCTGCTTTTCGAAATTTTATACATACGGAGTCTTTAGTCGTTTCTAAATAACCTAAAACTCTCAATATTTCATTTTTTATGGAAACAATTAAAAGCGAAAAAAAGAAAAAAACGCATATGACTTACAGTAGGCCACAAAAGTTTTGGGTAATTTTAAATTTGAAAAGCTTCTTTCAGCAAATGCGACGGTCACGGATATGGCACGAACATTGTTTTGGGTATAGCTCTTGCGATTTCTTCACAAAAAGAACTTGAAAAACATTTAATGGTTCATGAGTACCCCTTTAAAAACGATTGAAGAGCTTCGCATAAGTTCACACTATCCATGTCACTAAAACCTGTTTTGAAACATTAGTTAAAGATCTCTAAAAATAGGAGTCCCAAAGTTTTCATTATGAGATTAGTGAAGTGCAAGTCATCCATAAGAAACATCCAAATCCAAGAAGTTATTACGAATCCCCTTCTCTGTATGAAAAAACGTCAGGCCTTTTTCATGCAAATTATTAGCTTAAGAGGCAGGTTTTTAATTCATTTCGTCAGACTGCTTTGGCTAATATAATGACTGTATTATTTTAGAAATAAGAACAGGTGTTCCATTTGTTAAATAGTGAGGGATATTTCTTTGTTCGTCGTTCCTCTTACATGTTCCGAGATACTGGGTCCAATTTAGCTAATAGTTTATTGTTGCATGGACTGTAATCATCATGTAATCACACATTTTCAATAACTATACTAGATATATGACGTATTTCCGGTTCTTTTACATCTTATCTGCACTAATTTACACGAGTCAAAACTTTAATTCAAATAATTTAGCTATTAATAGACAAATAATTACAACACTAATAATTTGCTAATGTATAACCACTTTAAGTTACTTTGACTGGCTGTACTCCTTTTATTTAACTTTAAAATGTCTAGAACCTTAAAACTTCAAATAATTGACGTAACATTCTAGATTAAACTTTATACGTTAACATATATAACAACGTTTTAATTCTGAAAGTAGAGCTAAGCATACAGATGGTCAAGGGCCCGGCATGGCCAGGTGGTTAGGGCGCTCGACTCGCAATCTGAGGGTCACGGGTTCGAATCCCCGTCTCACCAAACAGGCTCGCCCTTTCAGCCGTGGGGGTGTTATAATGTGACGGTAGAGTAAAATAGTAGCCCAAGAGTTGTCGGTGAGTAGTGATGACTAGCTGTCTTCCCTCTAGTCTTACACTGCTAAATTAGGGACGGCTAGCGCAGATAGCCCTCGTGTAGCTTTGCGTGAAATTCAAAAACAAACAAACAAACAGATGATCAATTAATGAATGGTTATATTAGTGTTTTGTGTCCTGACTAATGGCTAGTAAAGTTAATTATATTTTCTGAAGTTATTATTGCACCTTTTGTTCATTATGCTACGAAATTATTTTCTATATATATATTTCAAGTTATGCTTACATTATTAGAATATTAACCAACGTTTTTAGTTTTCATGGCGTGAGAACCACCATAACGCTAGACCTTGTGCGGGTGCAACAATGATACATGCCTCGCACTGTGCTTTGATTTTGTATCTTAAATTCCAACTTAAAATAACTTGTTCCAACTTAAAATAACTTGCTTACATATAAGATGGATGATGGTATCTCTTTAAAGGTTCCTTAGAGGTCCTTATAGTTAACTCTGATATTTTGGAATTTCTTAAAATATTTCTTTGCAGAGTTCTGATATTCATTTTATCAGTACTTTGCGAAATATAAGATAATTATTGTTTAGTTTGAATAAAATAAATAAATTTCATATATCTAATTTTTGGATAATTCTTTGCATTTCGCGACATTTAAAGTACAGACTTGCAGCATACACAACTAATACAGAATCTTTCTCTCAACCAGAATGCAGCGACAGGACAAGGAACAAAAATTCCTGTAATTGTTCCTTGGAGGTGTTGCTTACATCATTAGAAAGTCTTAAACATATTGTTTACAAATATGTAATCTATATGATGATAACTTACTTAAGTCGGGAGTTATGGGTATTCAAAGAGACACTGTGTTTTGGGGTGGTAGTACCACCTTACATCAACGGTCACACATCCTAATTTATTAACACTTTTTTTTTGCTTCTGAAATCAAATTAGGTGACTTTTCTATATTCTCTGTATGAGATTGGAGACATTGTTCTTGATCTTCTGATCTGCAGGGAGGCAACTACTACTGACACAGCGCGGAAAGAAGTTTCTTTATGTTCGACTCAGAAATTTAGGATTAAAAAAAATGAAGTAAGCACTTATAAAACACTGTTTTCATTCAAGTTATATTAAGCCAAAACATACAAATAATCACACTTCTTCAGAGACTTAAAAATATGCAAAATGGAATTACAGCAGAGCAAGAAATGGCTTTGATGGAGAGCTGTTCCAAGATAGGGCAAACTGTAGTAGCAATTCAGAGATACTATAATAAAAAAATATATTTCATATAATGCAAAAATAACATATCGCAAAATGGTGCTCTACTGTCATGTCCTCTATTATTGTTTACCAATATCAATCTATAATTAAAAATCAAAATGTTTTTCATATTTGGTTAATGTGTTTTACCTTATGGAATGACTTTATAGTGTCTGAGTAAACCAGTTTTTTGAGGGATACACAGATAAAGAAGTAATTTCTACAACATGTTTATTCAGCTTTATTCCACGTATTCCAAAATGTTTTGTTATTCGATAGCCCACTGCATGAAGTAAAATTATTTTATATATCAATCACACAGGTAGAAATGTGAAAATTAATTCAATGCCTACAAAGTGATGCTACAAGCTGAAGCTTCGAAACTGCAACTACAAGTAAATCAGGTTTCGATATGTGGATGAAATTAGCGTTAGACAAGTTGACGTGGAATTGTGCTTCATCCATAACTTAACACTGTATACTTGTAAAAGTGCTTTACTTATACTCAAAAATGTGTTAGTTTCGTTACTTTAAATATTTTTCATTTTAAGGCAAATGTATCATTGTCTAAACCAAGGTTTATTCTTTAATATAAAAACTAAAGTCAGTATAACCAACTTAGAAACGAAAAGAAGTAAAAAAAAATAACACTTGGCGGGGAATCTATCTAAATAATAAGCAGTTTCTGTCTTCGTGTCGTCCCCCGCTGGGACAGCGGTAAGTTTTCATATTTACACACTAAAATTAGCGGTTCGATTCCTCTCGGTGGACACAGCAGATAGCCTTATGTGGCTTTGCTATAAGAAACACACACACACACACTGTCTTTGTGTCACGCTGTCATCAGCGCCTCTTGTGGCGAGCTCGAAAACTAATAGGAATAGTTAACCGGTCAGAGGTAGCGAGAAGAGTATTCATCAGAATTCAGGGTAAATTTTAATTTTGAAATCTACTCAAAACTATTAACAGTGAAAGCGTTATTGAATAAAGTTGCTTTCATTTTTCAATTCATATTATTTTCCATTCGTTTTAGTTAAATCACGAAATCCATCTTTCTATCTTCATTAAAACTAACCTGTTATTATTACGTTTTCAATTATTGTGTACGATTTCTTCTTCCTGTAATTTTCGTTAAACATTCAACAATGTAATCAATAAATTAGTTTAGAATTCATTTGCTTTGTTGAAACTAGTTCTTAAATTACAAAATAATTTTACTATTGTAAAACCAGTACATTATATGTATGTTTGAAATAAATACTCCAAATAAGTTAAATTAAATTTTAAACGCATACTTAAAAACAACTGACAATATTAATCAAAATACCATTAATTGTAGCATGTAAATCAAATTAGAAGTTCTTTATTTCTACGCATGCATAACGTTAAACCATATACTACTATGAAAGTCGAAAAGCTATGTTCAAAAAAGTTTTAAGTTGTGAATAAATGTTATTTAATAAATATTCAAATGGAAGAAACACGAGAAGGAAGAAGACAGCGTTTAGTCAGCTTTACATAGTCTCTTCCAGATGCTTGTTTGTTTGTTTTTAATTATGCACAAAGCTACACAAGGGCTATCTGTGCTCTGCCCACCACGGGTATCGAAACCCGGTTTCTAGCGTTGTAAGGCCACAGACATACCTCTGTGCCACTGGGGGGCCTTCCAGATGCACGTTCAAAGAAAAAATGAAGGTAACAATTATTGATTCACAGTTCCAAGGGAAACTGAAAAATACTGATGACAGTTTCACTGTCCAAATTGTGTATAAAGAAATATTATGAAACAAAAATGTGATTTTTAATGTGAATAAAATTGTGGTTAGTTATACCAATCTTTACAGAGTTTTCTTAATACCCGTCATTTTTGTTAATAATGTTTTGTTCAAAATGCAACTGAAGCAATTTAATGTATGGATGAGATGTTTTGTAGATATGATAATTTAAGAACTAACTCTATAAATGTTGAGAATTAAAATAGCTGAGACAAAGACCATTACTTGTGGCTGAACAATGCCCAAGTTAACATTTCATTGTAAAATATTTGTCAACCACTCCCCATTTAATTTTTATATACGTTAAGCAACTGATGATCAATCATTTAATCAGGAATTTGAATGACTTATCACTCAGCCTATTGTCACAAATAGAGGAGGCTTTGCATTTTACAGTTCATGATATTGTGGTTCTGTTCTGTTCATGGTAACTATAGACATACTATATACTGAAGTGAAATGTCATCAATGAAATGAACTTTTAATATTAATTGGCGTGTGGAATTGCCTATTTACGTATTTTTTCCCTCTTGTATGGATAATCTTTTCAAATGTAATAAAATATGTTTTTACACAAAACGTTTTGTAAAAAAACGTGCACTTTAAAATTGCCAACAATGCAAAAGTAAGTACAATCAGAAAACTGTCACACACACTGTTCACTTACAGATTCAGAGAAAGCTTTCATAATAGCATTTTATGTGACGGAAATGTTTATTTTAAAAATTTTGTCATGTCTCATTTCGTAACCATCTCTTAATAGTTTCTTTTTTCGTTATTATAAATAAATATTGTAGTAGTCTCTTATCTGATAAACCCCAAATACATGCATATTTCTTAGTCTTTGTTAGTTGAATTTCGTGCAAAGCTACACGAGGGCTATCTGCGCTAGCCGTCCTCAATTTGAAATCACAGATTAGATAGAGGAAAAACAGCTAATCAACACCGCCCACCGCCAACACTTGGGATACTCTTTCTAGACTGAATAATGAAAGTTAACCGTCACTTTTGTAACATACTCAAAGATCCAAAGTGCAGAGCACGGTTTTTTATTATTATTTTGTGTGTGTAGTAACGGGACACGAAACACGGAATCTCAATTCCACACTTGGGTAGGCTAACCACTGAAACGAATCGGTCAAATTACATAAATAAAAATTAAAATACATCCTTGAAACACCAACTATATATTTGTAAAAGTAGAGGAAAACAGATATATAATATCAAATTCTAATGTTATTCCACTGTGTTAAGTCATTGATTAACTTTAATTAGTTCTTGAAGAAAACTTGAGACAATGAAAACTTTATGGCGTATCAGAATCCTACTTTGTTCCCATTAGTTGTTTCTAGGTTTGAAAGAGCAAAAAATCACTTTATTCTTGGCAATTCAAAAAAATAAGTTCAATGTAATATCTTTAAAGTTTGTTTGTGTGTAATTAAGCACAAAGCTACACAATGGGCTATCTGTGCTCTGCCCACCACGGGTTTCGAAACCCGGATTCTAGCATTGTAAGTCCGCAGACATACCGCTGTGCCACTGGGGGCATCTTTAACGTATTATATTAGTTTTTTTTTCGTTTGAATTGGTTATATTTAGATTTTGAATGCGTCATTTTCTTTTCTTACGAAAGTCTGATAATTTCTAAAAGTTAATGATGTTCCAGTATTTAGGACCTTAGTTAAAATCGAGTTCGATTGTTATGTTTTAACGAAAAATAAATGGAATAAATGAATTTATAAAAATAGTAAACTTATTGCTGCTGGGAAGCTTTCCATTATTAGAAATTGTTTTTGACTTAAAAACAGTTCAAGACATCCATGTAATTAATATAGTAACA
>NW_013667418.1:171809-177408 GCF_000517525.1 Limulus polyphemus
TATGGGTCGCTATAATGTGACGGTCAATCCCACTATTCGTTGGTAAAAGAGTAGCCCAAGAGTTGGCGGTGGGTGGTGGTGACTAGTTGCCTTCCCTCTAGTCTTACACTGCTAAGTTAGGGATGACTAGCGCAGATAGCCCTCGTGTGGCTTTGCTCAAAAATTCAAAAAAAAAAATTGTTATTAAGCACCAATGTCCAAAATCTCGAATGTTATGCTATTTTTCAAGATAAGCGATGGTCTATTACACGAGGTGTGTACTAACATTTGTTGAGTGTTTATAACAAAGTATAGACTGTGAGAATCTACCTTTTAAATGGGACTCTTTACGAAAAACAAAAGAACAACATCTATGTAATTAAAATTTGTGTCAGTCAGTTCGTGTGTGTATATGCGTGCTCACTCACCTGGAAATCCAATATTCCTATTGGCTAATTGTACAGTGGTACTTTTACATTTATACGAGTTCAAAACTACGACGTTTGTAACATTAAATTTAAAGACAGTTACTTAGGTAACATAAACAAACACACTAGGAAATACATTAAGTTAATTTTTGGCCTTTCCGTACCTTATAAATAACGGAATGCCATTACTCCTCAATCTAAATTCCAAGAGGCGCCTTAAAATCGACAATTAGGCTTCAACTTTAAAAACGCTTTGTACGCGAAGCATGAATTTTTTTCGCTATATCATCTATCGCACTTAGTCTAAATAGTCACTGCCACAACGTCACTCATTTTCGATGCTCTACAACTAACAGATAGCGTGATAGAAAATAATTAAGGGTTTCTGATGATATTTTAATGCAATTTAGACACGTATACGCACAATAAATTTACAAAAAACACACGACGATAGTTGATTTTTACATTTCTTGATATCATAATTAAAAAATTCACTATTACATAACTATTATATGTTTCCTATTATCTCAAAACAGGCGCCTAGAAATCGACAATTAGGCCTCAAATTATGGTTGTAGTGGACCCGACGCTTTGCTAATACTTTAGGGGATAGTAAAAAAAAAAAAAGAGTCGATACAGCGACAAACGAAGAGAGTTAATTTTCACACCTCTTAATACCATAATTTTTAAAATTCACTATTTTATAACTATTTTACAACGTCACTTTATAGAGAGTTTCATCACGAAATTACCTGAAGATCTTAGCTAAAGATGGCTAAAGACAAGGAATTTATACATAAAGTGTTGTATACAGCAATATATTTCATTTATAACCATTTCATGTTTCTACCCTTCTTTACTTTAAAGCTAAAAAAACGACAATTCCATATTAAGCATAATATATTTTTCTTTCATTCATGTCCAACTACATAATACAACAAAATATTATTTAAAGGATTTATCTATTTAAAGTATATGCCCTACTCATATATACGGTATTCCATTTAATAATGTAGCATATGTGAAACAAATCTTTGGGTTTTGGCTTCTATGGCACAGCACATGTCTCGTTTTCGGGAGATAGAGGATTAAGTCCCGTCTATATTCATTTTATTTAATTTTTTTGCTAAACAGTGCTTCAGAAGTCAAATTATTTTAGTATGTGCATCGTACGAGAAGCACAAGCTTATCCCACAGTAATATAAAAGTAAGCTACAATTTTAAAAAATTAAATCTCTGAACTTGCCATGATAAAAGAATGTATTCGTTGTGAGAACAGTTATTAATCGCAAGTTATTATATCCTAAAATACCTTGAAAATACTTTTAGATTACTAATATGCCTTTTGTAGTTTATAATATATTACTTTGAAAAATTCTAAAAGGATGAAAATGACAATCATGAAATATTCTCAGTGTTTTTTGTTTGTTTTTAATACGCACATGAACAAGTCAAGTGAAAACCACAGCTAATATAGTCATAATGGAACGACATGTATCAGAACTACATTTGGACGTTGTTGGACGTTTTGTAGGTAGTGTAATTCCACCGAAAATGTTTCACTTTGGGAATTGTATTTAACAGCCTTTTCTGGCGCAAAGTATTCGAACACGTGGGTCATAATAATGTGTTCAGTTTGAGGATTAAGAATTTCCAAGATGGGAATGTCCCTTTTACTTAATAGCATTGGAAAGCAAAGAAATATGGATCAACAGGTGCATCCATTAAGAGACCCTAAAAAGTATATCTAAACCGTGGTAAGGAATGTGCAGTGTCTTGTAACAAATGAAAATTGATGAATACAAATGTTAGTGACAAAAAAACAGTCCACGTGCATCAGGCAACAGTGAGCAGCATTATAAAAAAGGATCACTATTTGAAAAGCGACACAATTCACGTGTAGACAAGTTGCTTATGCAATGTAAAGTTCAGTGGTCGTACACGTAAAGAGGCTGGAAAACCAAACAAGTATTCATACTTTTCTTTACATACTGGCCAAGTCGCCGAAAGACACGCCTGTGGCTTCCCGTACTGACGAAACAAGCACCTGGGAACTTCCAATTTTGCACACTAGATGAACTATGGAAACCATACATAGAGCAGTGGCCCGGTTGGACCATGACATCCTTACGACACATCCTTTTGTAGTTGAAACCAGCTGTTGTCAAGATAAAGCATGACAACACCTGGCGACATGGACTATAAAAATATGACGACACTCCAAAATCATTCTAATATAACATACTCTGTCTCTATGAAATATATTCTCCCAGCGGGTCCAATAATACATTTATCAAATTAAATATAGCTATTCTTATAAAGACAGTAAGATGGTTTATTAGACACATAACAACTTTCCTCGGATTTCTGAATGTGAAATTTTAAATTTTAAGTAATAACTGCATTTTTTATAATTGTTTCTGAGTATCTTTTAGATCGATTTTAACCACAGGACAGTAGATAATAATTGAACAAACCTTCATATTCAAAAGAAATCTGATAATTATTATTATTATTAATTTTGTCTAGCTTAAGGCATATTTTTAATAAATTATTCGGATAATGAGAATCTTTATGATACAATCTCGAACTTATGAAGATAAAACAATAGAATACATTATTGGGGATAAATATTTAATTTAGTGCTACTTATTGTGGATTTAGTGGGTTTACAGTACAAATAAGTTTAAAGTTCTCCAACATCTTTCTTAATGTTTAATACATCTAAAACAGATAAACACTTCTTACTCACCCCAAAATGAATTTAATGCTAGCATTTACCTCATCCATAACTTACAGAAATCAAAACAAATATTTCACATTAAAGAACAATTATAAAAAAAATTATTTCGTTTCAATTAGATAATATAGTTTTGTTCAAAACACCTAGGTAGCCTATTAAACACTTCCTTTAAAAAATAATATAACTTTAATACACATTGTTGTTCCTGTGAATAAGCTTCATCTTCGTACGCAACATAATAATTATGAAGAATAAATGAAATTAAAATATTATTATCATGCTTTATATGTAGTATTTTTGAATAATAGATTAAACAAAGTTTCACGGTTTTCAACAACGTGTCTTTGAGTTAATCAGACCAAATAAGTAATTTTTGGTTACAAAGGTCCACATGTGATCGGGAAAAAGTTGGGATAACTTATATGGATTTGCAGGACTTTAGATATAGCGGTTTTATGGATTTTCTATCTCCCTAAAATTAACCACTCTCACCGCTCTGGTCATGGCTGTCCACGTCTTTCGATAATTCTGTGAACACATCCTGTCAATAGTATCACGTGCTTCAATTCAGCCGTT
Organism: Limulus polyphemus; assembly: GCF_000517525.1. NCBI lineage: Eukaryota > Metazoa > Arthropoda > Merostomata > Xiphosura > Limulidae > Limulus > Limulus polyphemus. The sequence continues at coordinate 175,536 of NW_013667418.1, forward strand.
TCGCATTTTTTATTGATACCAATGGAAATTCTTCTCTGGCCTCTTTTATACCATGATTTCAGACAAAATTTAAATAAAAAAATATATATTTACCAAAACAGCAAGTTAGTACAGTTTGTGGTTGAACGCCGTTCGTTTTATTATAAATGGTACAATAAAATCTATGAAAAACCAATCATCACCTGTTTCATTATTTAATGATCCCATTGTAATGAATTGTATTCCTTCTTCTCTCTCTTTCTATATATATATACGTTTCCTCTCTCTCATTCTAAATATAGTATTATTTCAATACATCTATGATCAGGACATACAGCATTAATTCAAACAGCTACAGAGTCGTTTACCACTATTACACACGAGAATTTCAGTGGGATTGTCGGAGCCAAGTTACGAAATGTTTCTGTGATTAGAAATAAAAAGTGAACAACCGCCGAAAGTAGACTCTCGGGCATGATACAAAACGTTAGTAGCGAGACGATTAATTTAGTATTTTAAACTTAACTTATATCTTCCTTAGTAATAAATGAATATCGTAGTTGATTTTATTATTATATAGGTAATCACGATATCTATGACATCAGTTCGTCATTATAAAGAACTTACATGTTAAAATATAATTAGTCACATGAATACTTACGCTAAATAAAGTTATATTTTTGTTATATCTGTTTTATTTTGACAAAAGATGAGTTATGTTTTCCCTGGTATTTTTGTTTGAAAGCATAAAGTAATCGATAGACAATAACGAACATGATAACAACAATAACGTACGTTTTAATGATGAACATCTGTCAAATTTCGTTTTATTATTTCTAATATTGTCGAAAACTTACATATGATCACTAAGTAAAATATCTGCAGCAAACATTCTTCAAAACAATGTATTTAAAAATGAAATAGGCAAAATACTTAAGCTATAAGTCAATAAATTTTTGTTTCGGAGTACGATCGAATATGCAAGTCTATTGATTCGTTTCCCAATACTTCGGTCATTCTTGCTCTTCTAGATCTAGGAATTTTCTTATTAAATAAAGGAAAACTGAGAGACAGCTTTAAATTATTAGTTGCGACTTACACTGTGTAACTGTTAAAAGAAAAGGTTTCCCTTTCTGAGAAAAGGTATTATCCCAAACGTACCTAGGTTGTATTCCTAGTGTAGTCCTTGACGGGCTTGTCGATTTCATATTCGAATTCGGTTCATAAAGTAAACATTCAGAGAAGCTATCATTTTTATTCACATGCTTTTGTTTTTTGCGTTTCGTTTCAAAACGATATACCAAAACACAGAATATAACTGATAAGATCATGAGCATTACCCAGAGAAAAGAGCAGACGTTTAGAGAAGCAAGAATAATCTCGTACGAAATCCAAGCTTGTCTAGCTATAGATAACTTCACGCATGTCTTGTTTTCCAAATCGTTTTCGGAGTCTAACACATCAAGTTCATTTTCATAAATAGGTTCTATTTGTATCGCATTTTTGTAAAGACTTTTTTCACTGGAATCTTCTTTATAATTGACATCAGAATTTTGCAATATTAGAATTTCTTGTTGGTCTGTATTAATAAGAAAGGTACTAAAAGTAAAGTTATTTCCTGTATTTTTACCGGTGTCCGTGCTATTTTCAGTTATGGTGTTGTTAAAATCTCTCACTCTGTTTATCCTATTGAAAGCTTTCCGAAAAAATCGTAGAAAATAATACCAAGGAGCATTAAAAAATACTTCTTCAGGCATACCTATGTTTTGTAAAAAAAAAAACATTAACATGTTAGGTTATCAATTTACATTAAATAACTTTAAAAAATGATTAAATTCTCAATACAAAATATTGTATACAACAGCATACTAATATTAGAATATTTGTTTTGAGG
>NW_013667418.1:178408-190831 GCF_000517525.1 Limulus polyphemus
CAACTAGTCGTCACCACCTACCGCCAACTCTTGGGCTACTCTTTACCAACGATAGTGGGATTGACCGTCACATTATAATGCCCATACGGCTGAAAGGGCGAGCATGTTTGGTGTGACGGGGATTCGAACCCGCGACCCTCAGATTGCGAGTCAAGCGCCCTAACCACCTGGTTAGTACAAAATGCTAGTACAAAACACTTTAAATTCTTGAGAGGAACGTGAAAAAAACATATGCAGTAAAATGTATTTTTAATTTCTTTCGTTAAAAAAAAACATTTTTGTTAAAGCGTTTCAGTAAAATAACTTAACTAAGGATGGGTTTTGATACATATATATTAAACGGACGCGATTTTTAAGCAAGTTCAAGCACTAGCTTAAAACACGTTTTTTTTTCATATAAAATATCAAATTTATCATTGAAAATAACGGAAAAGTGATAAATTATCGTAGAACCACTCTTTATAAAATATTAATTCATACAGATATGCATTATGCAGTGGTAGATTGTAACTTTAGATAAGCAAAAGATAAATGAAGTAATAAATTTTTCGTACAAGACACTCATTAAATATTACAGTTATATGAAAAATACCAGTAAAAAATACCAGTAAAAAAACCAGTAAAAAATACCAGTAAAAACAAATAAAAAACCAGTAAAAATACTTCGTCTTCAGAACTTTGAAGTAAAAACAGATACATAATACTTTCCATACTGAACGAGCACCACGGTGCCATGACCCTAGATATGTTAATGTTATCCGATTCCATTAAAAAGAAGAAAAAAAAAGATGCACATTTTTGTTTGTTTCTTAGACTTTTCACGCAAAGCTACACAAGGGCTATATACCATAGCTGTCCCTAATTTTGAACTTATAGGCTACAGGGACTGCAGCTAGTCAACAGCACCCATCGCCAATCTTAGGCTATTTTTGTCTGACCGAATAGTGTGGGATTTGGACATCTCTCTTATAGCTAACCTAGATTCAACTGAAATAACCTACACACAGCATAAAATGAATATGTATGACAACAGATCACTTTTACTTACTGCATCTTTTCAATTAGGTTATAAAAAAAGGAATATAATGGATTAAGAAATACAAATAGTAACTATTAATACAGTTTCAATAGGATAAATAAACAAAACTTTATTTCTAAAATCCCTTTATACTGACAGTTATATTTACTATTGTTGGCGTGCTCCAACTATGAATCTGAGAGTTCAGGTGTGCACTTCATTGCCGCAAAAACGCGCTACAAGTGTGATGGGGAAATCCCACAATTCGGTTAAATAAGAGTAGCCATAGAGTTAGAAGTACCCTTTCAGCCGTGGGGGGGGGGGCATTATAATGTGACGGTCAATCCCACTACGTTGGTAAAAGAGTAACCCAAGATTTGGCGGTGGGTGGTGATGACTAGCTGCCTTCCCTCTAGTGTTACACTGCTAAATTAGGGACGGCTAGCACAGATAGTCCTCGTGTAGCTTTGCGCGAAATTCATAACAAACAATCTACTACTTAGTATGAGTTGTGAGTTTGTCTCCCTTGTATGTATGACGGGAATTGTCTTTGAGGAAAGTAATATTAGACTGAGTGATATTACACTAGGATTTGGTTGGTTTGACTTGAGAGTGAGTATCACCATCATTCCCATTCTGATACTTGTCTTGTGCAGAATTGTATAATCCCTTCTGCCTTGTTAAAGATCTCAACAACAACCAATTTGTGTAATAGTAAGGATCTGTTTATATTTTGTACGCTTGTGTCTGCTTATATTGTTTTTGCTTTCCATATTTGATTTATTCCCTGCTCAACATTTCCAGAATCTGTTGCTTGTTGTGGATTTCTTGCTTGTTGTATATTATTGTTCACTTGAATACCACAATACCAAACCCTTGAGATAATTCTAGAACATTTTTGTTTCAGTATATTCACGCACTGCAATACGAAGGGCTAAGCTATCGTTGCATAATCTTCTTGATTTGAAACGTTTGAAAAGAAGGAAATCAGTTAGTCATCTCTAACCGAGCATGTTTGGTGTGACGGGGAACTAGCTAGTAGAAGGCTCTGTATCATCCTTTAACTTGAGTTGAGTCTGCACCACAGGGAAGAGATGATACTGAAACAGGATCAATCAGATACAGAGTAACCATTGTCGTATATAACCTTTGTCTAAGAAAGTAAAGTAAGTTTACAATCTTGCACATGTCCTGTTTCCGATATACAGAATACCGGCAGCAAAATATAGAAAAAAGAAAAGAAAAAATACCTAATGACTAAATACATAAAACGGAAAAAAACGATAAAATACTAGTATTTCCAAAAGGAAAATCTGTCTTCTTCAGGAATAAAGGTTGAATGAAGCACTGAAATGTCAAGTGTTGGCATAAGTTGCAAAACAGGAAATAAGTTTGATGTACCAAGTGTGGGCAAAATTCACATGTTAGTTATGTGTACTGGGTCAGTTTAACGTTATGGGGTGCACAAAATAATTTAAAAGACAAAAAAAAATGAAGAACAACTTACAAAATTGTTTATTTGTTTTTAGTTTACTCAGCACAAAAGCGATACAAGCATGGAATAGTACAAAATTAAATATAACGTGGTCAAATGGAAGACAAAGTAAAACATAATACATTTTTTTTATATAAAATCACACTGAAAGGAATAGAGAAATATAGAAAAATTATATCTGATAGGTGTTTCAAGTAGAGCAAGTGATCGCATTTGGTTGTGTTTGTCAGTGAAAGTATCTGTAATTTTTATGAACTTGCAGGTCTGACAACAAACTAGTACGAGGCAAGGGGAGATTCTTTGTGGGTGTCTATGTAATTTTAGTATGAATCAGAATAGCTTTGAGACTTTTTTTCTGGAAGGAAACAGTGGGAATTTTAGATAATGTTTTAAATGCTCACTAAGTTAAAATGAATGGAAAATATTTTAATATAGTTCGTTTTTTTTTGTTTGTAGTTAAGCACAAAGCTACACAATGGGTTACCTGTGCTCTGTCCACCATGGGTATCGAACCCGGTTTTTAGCGTTATAAGCCTACAGACTTACCGTTGTGTCACTAGAGGACTTAAATACGAAAGGTGGTCGTGAGTTTCGTTTGCGTATGTTTTTTATTGAATAAAACTAAAATGAAACAATTATATAAACACGAAACAAATTAATAGTATATGAATAATTGGCTCTATGTTTTTCTAATCTTGTCTGAAACTTTCAAACTGTTATTTGTGCCCCATGACACGTGACTAACATATGACTGACGAACAGCCAATCAAACTTCATGTTTTTTAAGCTGTCACAATTTATACTCATTGCACTATTCTGCCTTTCCCTGAAGAAGACAGATTTATCTGTCGAAAGTGCAAAAAGTTATCCATTTTTTTACAATGATTTACCAACTTTTTTTATCATATCTGTTTTTTTCTATAACATAATAACTAGAAATATATTATTTTCTAGCTATGGAAGTGTGAAACATAGCAGATGTTTCAACTGTAAAAAACTCCCTCTTCCTTATCTCATGGTCTTGCTAGGCACGAACCTTAAAATTAAACGTAATAAGCTAAAGTATAGTCTGAATACCAAGATCATACTTCTTGTAATCATCTTAGACTACACGTGTAACCCCAAGAGGATTACACATAACAATAATTAATTTTAGTTAAAAATTACAACAAAATCATATAAGATAAACTGAGTTCGGCTAAACAAACTGAGCTACATGTAATTGAAAATTATTAACAAGTTAAAAGTAATTTTAAAAACTAGCCTGAAGTAAAATACACTATTTACAAAACTGAATAAAACTACAAATTGGAATAAATTGAACAAAACTAAATCACCAATAAATAAAATAATAATGAGCTAAATAACATTATAGATTAGATAAATTGAACAAAGATCAACTGAATAATATTACAAAATGTAACATGAAAATAAATAAAACTTTATACAAAGTCAAATATGAAGTAAAATAACTAAATAATTTTAAATTAAATATGTATGTTTGTTGTTGTAAAGCTGCACAATGGACTACCCGCACTGTGCAGAGACTGAACCCTGGATTTTAGCATTATAACTCCTCTACTGGGAACTACATTAAATGGATAACATAAAAGCCCTAAATAAAGAAGTTACAGAGCAAACAAACTAAGATAAAACTGAACACAATAAAGTATAAAATAACAAGAAATATTAAATAATAATGTTGAATGTGCACTTCATTGTGCTATGGATTAGACTTAATTGGCTGCTCACATGTTTATGAAGAAGACAGCCAGTGGTCAAGTATAATGGTTTTAAACAGAAATACATAATTATTGGAAACTCCAAGTCAATTCATCCTTGATACGTCACAAGTAACCGGGTAAGTCATTCACTCGGCAGTAGGACAACAACACGTTAGCATTTTCTAGAAGAAAGGGGTCACTTTGTTGTTGTTGTTGTTACCTTCGTGAATTCGCTACTTCATTGTTTGTTTTTGTTTTCAACTACCTCCTCAAAATTGAATAAAGAAGGTTATTTTTCAAGTACAAAACTTCAGTAGAGCTCTTTTTTTCCTTATCAAAGTTTACTCTAATGCAGCATAAGAACGTCAAGTATGTTTCACTTCCTAAAGTTGTGTACAGTTACAGTGTAGTTAGTAATGAACAAGCCTACAGATATGCCAGCAACCCCTCATACAATTCTCGTTTTTGTTTTCGTTTTACATACCAGCTGCAAATACAAAAAGTATCGAATGTGATAAATGTAAAAAAAAAAAAGAATGCTGTGATTACTTCCATTGGAAATTAGCTCCATAATGTGTGCATATCGTGACTTTCTTTCTGAGTACATGAGATGGTGTAGGGCATTCGTCAGTTTAATTTGTGTTAAAACTCTAAGGAAGTTCAAATTATATAGTTTATCGTGTTCATCACCTGGAACCTAAAGTTCAATTGCTCTCATATTTTAGAACAACAGTAATATTATGTATCACTAGAAAATGTTTCGTGATTGAATTTAGTGTATAATTTTGAAATACTGAACCATTGCAAAAATACGAATAAAGACACCCCCCTCACTATTAAAAAAAATATTATTCTGTTCTATTTGCTCCTCGATCTCACCGTCAAAAGGAGAGGGGTGCTTTTGGTTGAAAATCTCTTGGTATAGGTAGGTTTTAAGAAGCTGAAAACACCCATGGTTACATATATTTCTAGTAAGTGACCATTCCTGGAGCAAGCAATATAAAATTAAATGTCATGGTCAATCAGGTTGTGATCCGACCTTTTCTAAGAAAAACCATCCAGTGGGATAGCGTGTATGTGTTGTATCTCGTAGCAGGACTATATATGTAGTCATCATTCTACTGCAAAAACACATTCTTCCCAGGTTCTAAGCATTGTTCAATCTACACAGACTCTATGAAACAATAGGCATACTGTTACGGTGGTCAGGCCCGTAACTGCACCAGCTCCTAGCAACGAGTTTACAATCAGAGAAAACAGCTATCTCTCATACCCGTTAGTTCTTCCACTATTGGTTTCTAAGGCAGGGCACAATTTCCAACAATTTCATTTTACAAAAGTAACTTAAATTACTCCATTTATTTCATAAGCAGTTAACAAAGTTTCTAACCCTGGAGGTTCTGTAATTTTTATTTTGAAGAACATCAACGTGCCTTGTAATGTAAGTTGAATGTAATCTAAATAAGTAACTGAACTACGCCTGGTAAATTCATAATAAGACTGATAATAGGTTTTAACGAGTACCTCTCTACTGGCGCTATATGATGAGAAGAATATCATTGTATCTCAACCGTGTGCTGCACGCCGCTGACAATGAGGCATTTTGCTCAACACCAGAACTTTTCAAGTCAGCTGGGCATGCAATACACCAAACTGTGGTCTGAACGTTATTTTTAACAGTCATTTATGATATAAGAATTCACGTGGTATATAACTTGTAAAGTGTAATCTATAACTATGTTGTTTGTATGCCACAACATCACAATAAGACTTATAGTCATCTTTGAAAAATAAAAAACAACACTTTTTACTGGCTCTATTCGGTTTCCCAATAAGAAGAACATAACAGCTCAAAATCAGAGTTTATTAGGACGGCTGGGCATGTAAGACACAAACCCTAGGTCCAAACGCTATTTATAACAGTGAGTGGTTGAAATAATACTGAAAAACAGTATATGGCCATAGAGAGACATTTTTCATGCTCAAACAATCTAATGCGTCTTTTACAATAGAAACTACAGAATGTTTTGAGAAACATAGACACAACACAAAGTGAGAAACATAACACACAACACCAAGTGAGAAACATTGTAGATCCATTGTTTTCAGTGCTGTTGGTGAAGGAATGTTTTGAGAAACATAGACACAACACAAAGTGAGAAACATTGTAGATCCATTGTTTTCAGTGCTGTTGGTGAAGCAATGTTTTGTAGTAGAGGCAACAGAAAAATTTGCAAATTATATGATTTTGTCTTTAGAAAAGGAAATCACGAATGCTAATTAGTTCGAAGTGCAGTTTTGATTTAGAAATGCGTTTTATATTGATATAATTTGTGAAAAAGGTATTTGTTTTGAACAACGTTTATGTTAACTGCATTTATTTATAGTGCTATGCAATAGGTTATATGTTGGCTGAATATAACTAGCTTTATTTGAGAAATTAGGCATGGCTTAAATTCATATGGTATGTAATGCTTATATTGGCGAAGCATGATCTACTTATTAGTAATTTGTGTGACATAAGACACAATAAGATTGACAGTAATTTCTAACAATTCCCTCTATATAGGTCTTATACAGTTTCTAAGTAAAAATAATACACACGTTAAGTACGTTATATTAAAACAATTTTGAAACCTCACCGAGACGTTACGATCCATTTCGCCATGTTCTGTTTGATGACCCCCTGTAGGCATATACTAAAATACATATATGTATTTCAATGTCATATACTAACCAATATACTTGTAATACGTTATATCACCATTCAGTGACATAATCTTAACAAACAATACCAATACTGGTCATGCTTTCCACAGGTTAGCGCATACATGTGGCTTTCAGGCACATCTAAAGAGTTGCATCACTAATTCAACTTATATCGTAAAAATAATAGTAACCACCGATGTAGATCAATAAAAATGATCATTCCTTCTAGAATTATCGATTCAGACCACATTTCGTATTATTAATTTTAAAATGCATGCACATTACACACACAATCTGTCGAAGTATTATACACTATTACTGCCATCTAGTTTGTGGGAAATCATTACATTAGAAAAACACCAAAAATAACTCAAGTGGAAATCTAGCAAAACGATGCGCATTTCACCCTATCTTGCTGTGTTAGAGCGCAACTCCCTTACGACCTTCCAAACCAATGGGCAAAACTTTGCATGACAACTGAAGTTCATTTAACGCCCACCAATGTTCACCAGCGAAAGTAACCTGAGTGTTAGAAAAGGCAAAGATTGAAAAATTATTTCAGCTTATGGGTATGCCAGAATTTCCAGCTATTATGAACAGTCAGTGACAACTATAACTTCCCTAGGATTTTACCTGAAAACCTCTATATTCTAGCTGTGTATCTAACACTACGTATTCCGTAAAAATATCACTACAACTAATTAAACAGATCAAAGAATTATCACAACACACTACACCAACATCTTATTACTAAGTGCTGTGGGCTGGGCATTGTGCAGTGGTTAGCGTGCTTAGGCTGTGACTCTAAGGATTATGGTAAGTAGCTTGTTATTATGCTCTGCACTTTTAACCAATCATCTTGACTATGCTATAATTGAGCAGCTATCGTATAGTGTACTACAGACAACTTAACGTGAAACTCCACTTGACACCTCAGAAAATAAGGAATACTAAGTCTGTTCAGTCTTTGATTTTTCAATTCAATGACTATCCTAACTGCTGGACAATGAATTAATTCTATTCACACTGATAGTAAGAAAAATATCTGCATCACTAATTATCATAGCTAGTGTCATATGAACAGAGTAATTGTTTCATTTAAAGTTAATGATACACAGCTATGTCAAGAAAGATTCTGGATAGTCCACTATTTCAACAAACTCAACTTCATGTTCATTTATTATTACAGAGACATATATATGACCGCAAATCTATGCTTATCTAAGCCAGCCACCATAACGATGGGTTAAAGCTGACTGCTGCACTTCTGAACTAGTAGCCAGATCGAAATTATGTTATCTTAATTTAAACTAGCCAGAGTAGTTTCAACCATAGCATGCCATTGATCTTCCTGCATTGACCTGGTATTTATATCCTATAATTTTGTCTTGCAGTAAATATGCATTTCCAGATTCATTGATATGATAAGCCACAGTTGAAGTGGAAGCTCGTTTTCTCATGCTATTGGTATCGTTGAGAGGATAATTATTGCTGTACAGGTAGAGCAACCATAGCAATTGGTCATGAAAAGCCCCGTTTTCCTTATGAAGCCATGTTGGATGTACTATGACAATTTGCAGCATTGACTGCAGTAGATCCAAATGAGCTCTAGGTCAATGATTGGTCTAGTCTTGGATCCGGATCCTGGAGATTGTTTTAGGATAGAATATTGCATAACTGCCATTGCTGCTTACTCCTTTTGCTCCAGCATACAGTTCATTGTGACCACTTCAAAGTACATTACCTCAGAAACCACTTCAGTCAATGTGTTGTGCCTCTGAGACCCATATGGTGGTGCCAGATGAGTTTGACTGGCAGCCCTTGGTTAAGATATCAATGAATATCTCTAATAGGAAACATGTTCGGGAATTCCCACCCATGCATTCTCCTTAGATAAGTTGTGTTAGTGGATAAATTCTCATGAGACCCCCATCTTCAAGTTTTAACCCAGTCCTATGGATTGGTTAGTTTGCTAGAGTATCAAATCTGTAGTGCAAGTCCGTGAAATCATGTCCCGGTCAATGAGTTTCCACTGGGTTGTCTAGACTCACCATCAGATATTTTACCATGTGTTCATACATTCCAGGAAACAACCCACCTGAAACATTTGAATAAATGACTCAGATTCTTCTTCACTGTCCTTTTAAAGCCTAGATTTCTTCTGAGTAAAATTAGAAAACTGAATGGCACCATTACGCATAATGATAAAATTGCAGGTAGCAAGTAATGTTTCTTTCTAAGACCAACTTCAAAAAAATTTGGACCTAGTGCCACGAACATGTTTCGCGTCTTTAAAATGTTTCAAAACTAGTAAAAAAGCCCTTCATCACTTAAGAAACTCGTTTTACATGCGTTTGCATATTTCAAAAAGTATAATTCAAGTACATATTTGTGGAATTGAAATTCTCATGTTACGATTTTACCAGCGTTAAATTCACAGTGTTTGTGATGAAAAACTAAATTTGTATTTTTTTGAGCTAGCAGTTTTAACAAGAATGGAATAAAATCATTTTATTCACTTCTTGATTTCGTTGAAAAACTTTAATATCATAAAAATTGTTTGGATAATTAGATGCATAAACTATCAATTTTATAGACATATGATACACAGTTGGAAAAATATTCACAAATAATTTATGTGCAATGTATTTAGTTTTATCTCTTTTTTTTTTTCTATAATATTTTATCTCTACTTACGTTCTACTGAAGGCTGAAAATCGTCGTTAGACTTTTCCACTGTTAATTCCAACCATGAACAAGAAACAGTCGATATGAGAATTAGGACCACCAAAAACCAGTTGTGTAACTTTGATACAACAATCTTTTCAGGCATATTTCCATTCATATCAATCTTTATAATTTTTCTGGAAATGAAATCAAAACACGTTTCATGGGAATTGTATACAATCACCCCATTATGAAAACACCACTAATTACCATATAAATTCAAGGATTATACTAAATTACACTAAAACTAATCATATACCTAGACCTTACATTGACTAAATTTTACTATTATGACTTAAACTTTAAAACGTTATTGTAAGAATAAGCTTATCACCTAAATTTCGATCTGGAACGTTAATCTCACTTAGTCTCTACATTAATGATCTTGACAATGTATGTCTTTGGTATAAAGGTTTGTTGGGTCCATGAGGAGATACGTGCAAATTTGCGGTTTCATATTTTGTGTTTTGCAGTTTTTATTGGCGTTTTTTACAATTACATATAAAAGAATCAACTTTTCATGTCCTAAGATAACCTTTAATTAATCATGAATTTACATAACTTCCGTTCAGGGGACGAGTACTCCAGCTAGTATAAAATAAGTTATAACATAAGGATCGTTTTGCGGTCCTTTTAACCTTCAAATAAGTGCTTTGGTTTATATCGTTTACCAAACTTGTGGAGTCCATATTTTACATCAACTTGAGAATTTCTTTATGTTTTTGAAGTTGAAATATTCAGTGTGAAGAATTGGTCTAATAAATTTGGTTAAATCACTCATTTTATGTGGAAAATACACATAAAATGAGTGATTTTGATTAAGTACAATATCGCTGGTATTTTTATTTCATTTTATTTATATTTTTGTGACTTGTATGTTACTAAGAACGACGTAAATTGGTCCAGTGACAGAGCTCTGGATTTCGGAACTGGCGATATTATAAAATATTCCCAGCATTTTAAGATTTGGATGTATTATAAGAGCGACAGCCAAACAATTACTGGTGGGTAATATGATATTGCTGACTGGCTGCCTTCCAATTAGTCACTAGTTAAAAGTTAAAGAGAGGGGCAAGTAGCCTTAGTAGCTTTTTGTGATTTATATTTATATAGATAAAGATAGAGAGGAGATCCGGGATATATGTTCAAATTATCTTATTTTAATTATCTTATTAGTTTTGTGTCTGCGATTTTCTTTCTGTTTTATATCAATTTCACTTTGTAGAATTTTAATGTTTTTCAAATATAGATTGTTTGATTTCTTTTAAATGTTCAAAAAATATATAAATTCCTTCCAAGTATTATTTGACTCTTATGTTCAGTTCTCTCCCAGTTTTACCTAAATAACATTGTTCACATGTTTCACATTTTATTTCATATATTATTCCTCTGGTGTCCTTTTGTTTCAGATAATTTCTTTCAACGATGTTCTTTATTCTTATTCCCATTTTTGCAATGATTTAATTGCTTAAAAAAATTCCATTATAAAGCTGATCCGAAATTAAATTCAATCATCCAGTGGCATCCCCAATTTTTAAATAAATTTCTGATTACTTTTAAATGTTTTAAATGAAAGGGCTTTTGAAATGTATTGAGACAAGCTGACTTGCAACAATAATGATGTCATAAAAGAGGCATACTCTAAGACAATCTTTTTCAGCTCATGAGAAACAACCAAAAACTGGATGGAAGAGATTTGGAACAGACTTTTAAAATAGATAACATTTTATTTACTTATTTAGTAAGCCAAATGTTTTTGCACTAGGGCGATTTACTGGGCTACGGCTGGACACCAATATTTACAAATGGGTTACGGATTTTATCATTTTTGGCATTTCAAAGAACATCGTTTTATCTTTAATAGTCCTTGCTCTACAATTTTTCATTCAAATTTGAATCTAAAACACTTAAAATCAGGTTTTAAATGATAATTTTAAAAGTATGTAAGTTTATAAAATGTTATGTACATACGTTGTAAATCATAACTTGTAAATATTTTTATATTTAAATACAAGAATCATTGCATAGGCATCAAATTAATTATTTGGAATTCTTGATAAAAAAAAACATTGAACTATATAGGTCAGAATTACAATAATATCAAAAGTAATTTAATAATTACTGAGGACAGAATGGAATTTTCTGTAAAAACCTAATGATTAGGATGGTTGGAATAAGATGCATATGCATATTTATGGCCGAAAAGGTATACTATATTGTTTTGACATATATATAAGAAACTATATTTTGATTAGGCTAATAGACAAACTTTACATCTCACTTTATTAGTTACAACGTACAAGTTGGCTACTTACACCCGGATATATATTTGCTGTCTAGTTGGCAGTGTTTCAAAACAATGGAAGAGGAGTACTGATTATGTATTTTACTCTTTTAGACACCTTCATTAGGTAATAGGGTAATTTTCAAATTTTTATATTGCATCTCTAAATGGCAGTCCTTAGAATATTTTGTCTCTGACTGTCCAGCCCAAGTGACGAGTTCTGATACTAACGAAAAGCCACAGGGCAGTGACAAGTGAAAGACAAAAGACAGGGTATTTTTACATACCTCATTTTGAATCTACAATGGATAAAATATGAGAATATGAGCTAATTAGTCGAAGTAAATTAGAATAAGATGCAGCTAACTTTTAAGGATGATATATTAAAAGTAAACAATTATAACAATAATTATTTACTTGTAGAATATGGCAAGTAAGAATGAATTAGGTATATAAAACAACAATA
>NW_013667418.1:191768-203646 GCF_000517525.1 Limulus polyphemus
AGAAATAAAACTATCTACATATTCCAGTCCACGTTACGAATATGGAAATAAAACTATTTACACATTCCAGTCCACATTATGTACATAGAAATAAAACTATCTACATATTCCAGTCCACATTATGCACAATGAAGTGTGAAATACAAAAACAAACTATTTTCAAAATGACAACTGACATTATAAATTTCAAGATAGAAGCCAATACTCTAGGAAGTTAATGTAGTCATAGTTATCACATACTCACATTATTGGTTTTACTTCTACTCATCTGCTTCTGCTTATGTTTTAAATAAAATGATTAACTTACATGCTATATGACCTATGTCCATTTAGACACATATTTGTATAGTATGTTTTTGTATCAAACGCTAAGTTAGTATAATTACCACACAGAAGATTACCTAAGAAAATCAAATTTGTACCCATCAGGAAAAAATAGTTAACTGGGTTTTAGGGTGGTTCTTCTAGCTGTATTGAGGATGTTGAAGTATTAATATTACAAAATAACTCGGATCAATTGGTAAGTTAAACTAATATTTATAAAATGAGCTTTAATTATAGCAAGTGAAAGGTAAGGCAGTTTGAGTTATAATTTTGATCACATGTTTAACAGAAATGGGAACCAACTCAACAGTATGACTAAAGAAATAGGATCTTATCATAGTGGTGAATAGGACATTCAAGTATTCTCTGTTGCTGATACAACAATTGTCAGGATGTATTTGTATACATACAGATTACAAACCAAAATAAGTATAATTTTCGGGATGTATTTGTATACATACAGATTACAAACCAAAATAGGTATAATATTCAGGATGTATTTGTATACATACAAATTACAAACCAAAATACGTATAATATTCAGGATGTATTTGTATACATATAGATTACAAACCCTTAATAAGTATAATATTCAGGATGTATTTGTATACATACAAATTACAAACCAAAATAGGTATAATATTCAGGATGTATTTGTATACATATAGATTACAAACCAAAAATAGGAATAATTTTCAGGATGTATTTGAATACATATAGATTACAAACCAAAAATAGGTATAATATTCAGGATGTATTTGTATACATATAGATTACAAACCAAAAATAAGTGTACTATTCAGGATGTATTTATATACATATAGATTACAAACCAAAATAGGTATAATATTCAGGATGTATTTGTATACATATAGATTACAAACCAAAAATAGGAATAATTTTCAGGATGTATTTGTATGCACAGAGATTACAAACCAAAATAGGTATAATATTCAGGATGTATTTGTATACATATAGGTTACAAACCAAAAATAGGAATAATTTTCTGGATGTATTTGTATGCACAGAGATTACAAACCAAAATAGATAATTACCTCTTTATACAAATCTCTTGTGAGGTTTCAGTTTTCGTCTCCTTAACTAAGAATGGATATTGACATATTGGAAAATGTCAGAGAAGGGATATTAGAATGACTCTAGAAAAAGGATACTAGGATGATGCCACAGAAGGGATGTTACAATAACTCTACAGAAGAGATACTAGAATGACTCTAGAGAAGGGATACTAGGATGACTTCAAAAGAATGACTCTAAAGAAGGAATACTAGGTTGACTCCAGAGAAAGGATACTAGAATGACTCTAGAGAAGGGATACTAGAATGATTTCCAAAAACAAAGGGGTTATATTAAAGGGGAAAAAATAATATCTTTAAACTTATCATTTTCTGGAGAAACAAAGGACAGAAGTTGATCTTATTTAGGTTTACAAGAGTATCTAAAGAACTAATAGGATTTCTTTGTGCTACAGTCTGAAAACAGCAGGATGGAAGGACTTGAGTTTAAGATTTGGAAAAAAAAAAGATCAGACTCCAGTTAAGACTTTTTATTTTTTCTGACAAGATGATATTGACTTATGGAATCAGTTGCTTTCAGCAGTACTGGAGGCCAGCACTTTACAGGAGTTAGTGGGTAAAGAGTGGGTTTTTTATTTTTCCAAGAATGGGTGTTCAAGGACAACTTGCAAGGACCAAATGGTCTCTTCTTGTCCACATGTTAAGTGCTCCTTACAAGGAAGTAAGAACCCGGTAAAATTGTATTACGACAAGTTTATAAAACAAATCGGTCTTCCTACCTTTACTGTCCCTTCTGAAGCAGTGAAGTGTTGAAAGTGAGTTTATACTTTAGATCCACGATAAAAATCTTTGTTTAGTAGCTGTAATACAACGAATAAAAACACACTAAAGGTCCTAGTTACTATTTCCTCTTGATATTGAAGTTCTCATCTTTGTAAACACTGTATTAGGTTTTCTGTTTCCACCAAAATTTGTCGAAACTCAATCAGGCCTGAGCTGTTAACAGAAGTAACACTGTGTAGCCTGAAGGTTTCTGAACCATTTAATAACAAATGATTGGGACAACATATAATTTCGATGATACTCAAACACTGAAGTTGGTGACTTGACATGATTTAGAATAACGTTTAACATTAAGTTACACTCACACTATCCAGTAACTTATGAGTCATGCTTCCTGGTACTTCTATGTTCTACTCCAGTACGAACATCTCAATACTATATATTAACTTAAGTTACTATACAAAATAAAGTACAATAAAGAATAAGAAATATCAACAGTACAATATCATAGAATTAGAAGTAAATTTAACTTAATATATGTAAAAGGATACAGTTTTATAACATCTGTGTCCATTCGCCGCTTCCCGGCACTTGGAGAGGACATAATCTGCTCTAACCACGAAGAGCGAAAAATCCCAAATCCAGTAACAATAACTCCCATCCAGTTATATCACACTCCACTGACTGACGGCTACAAACCCAACAGCGAGCTAAACGTTATAACAGATGTAGACGTCATCATGGCACGTGACTTTGTAATTCCAAATTTCACTTGTTTATTGAATACTTTAAAACATAAAGTCACATCATGCATCATTTTTATTAAAATATTTTTAGGTTAATTTTCCATAATGTTATTTAAATTTACATTGAAGTTAAAAGGGAATTATATATTTCTTATAAGACCAAAGACCGCCTCTTTTCAATGACAGATCCATACTTTATCACAGGACTCATGTAGTCACACCCTCAATGAAACCAGTTGACAGTTTGTAAACAAACACCACTTAACGATATATATATACCTTTCTTACAATTAAATACGCTTCCAACTGTCAGTGAATTACACAGAAATGAACTACAGGGTTCAAACTAATGTTTGAAATTAAAAGCTAGAATAGCGAATGATTTTTCACATATATTATTAGCTCGAAAATAATTTTATTCAAGAGACAAGAGATTGTTACGAAATCTTACTTTTACACGCTTTCCAAAATGGATTAAATAAGAGGAATGTGGGAAGAAAGAAGAGAAAAAAATATCTGCAACTAACATGATTTTTGTCACAAATTTTAGGCCTATTGGTTTCTAATGATTTGCCGGTTTTCGGCATTTGAACTCTGTCTTTTTTTGGGGTATTATACTGACATTATTAAGTTACCCCAATGTTCTTATGCGTTGTATCATATTTTGGATTTAAACTTACTTCTGAAGGAGTATACACAAACGATAAAAAAGTGAAAGCTGTTAAATACTTCCTAACCCCAAAGAACAGCAAGGAGTTAAAAAGATTCTTTGGTATGTGTACCTGGTATAATCAGTTCACTTCAGGCTTTGCTACAGTTGCTGAACCTTTATATCGATTACGAAGGAAGCCTATCGGGTGGAAATGTACCCTTCTCTGTGAAGATGATTCCAGAATATAAAGCAGTCTTTATGCGAATCTACTGTCTTGCAACTTCCAAAAAAAGTGAACAGTATTTTCTTCTATACAGATGCCTCAAATGTTGGGTAGAAAACTTGAATATAATGTTACGACAGCGGAACTCATGTGACGCTAGTAACACGTCATGAGATTCTAGAACGATCGGGGAACATCACGAATAATCCAGTATTTGCTAGGCGCCCTCTATTCTTGTATATAAGTGCGCCAGATAAAGCGAGACAATAAATCAGAATTGAATTGCAGACAGAGATAGAAACGGACAATTGAGTCAAGCGCGGTAGTCGTGATACATTCTTTAGGAATTATAGCGTTTGTTATAGAGCGACTGTTGAAATTAAGTGTATCGGTAAAGTTAAGAATAAACCAGTTTTATTTAAGAAAGGACTTGTGTCGCTAAAGTTTCGTTGGAACGAATTTACGGAAAATTAATTAACGAACGAACGGAGATGTAACACTATGCTCTTCTTATATAGGTCAGTCAAATGTTCTGGAAGTGTATGTCCTTTCTTTACAGTTGTATTTCTTGCTTTAACATTGACTGGCTCTACCTCCTGGCACACACCCAACAATGCCCCTTCCTTAAGTGTCTGTTCACATTTAGAGAAATTGGCCACTGTTATAGGTACTACTTGATGACCTGCTACAAGTGACCTTCCAATCTTCAAATCCGCTGGCCTGGATGGGTCTTCCACTGCTTCCACAAGCATTCGGTTTCCTTGGGGATGTTGTTTTATCCACCTGGCCATGCCGGGCCTGTAACTATAGTGGAATCAACGGACAATTGTCCACTTTTCAAAAATAAACATGCTTATACTCATCATCTTTAATTTATTCAGTAGCCAAATTTCCTCGAGTGCTAATGTTTACAATGACAAAAAGTTTAGGTTATAGCTTACCAACATACAAATCTAGAGTTTCTTGTAGGTGATAAGTAGGATGTCTAGTTAGGCTATCAGGTAACTGGTTCTCTTTTCCTTTTCTGTGTAGTACTTGAAATGTTAAGTCCTGCAATTTTAATGCCCAATGCATCAGTCTTCAAGTTAACTTCTGAGCTCTCTAAAACCATTTCAAGACAGCGTGGTCAGTGAAACTGTAAATTCTTCTCCTTCAAGATATTGTTACGTCTCTACTCGTTTGATAATTTCCGGTAGAAATTCTTCTCGAAGAAACTTTAGCGATACGGGTCCTTTCTTAAATAAAACTAGTTTATTCTTTCTCAATACAATTTTGCAATACACTTAATTTCTACATTCAGTTTAACTTAAACAAACGCTATAATTCACAACGAACGATTCACGCTGCTCGTGCTCGACAATACTCAGTTCAATTACACATTCTCTGACTGCAGTTCAATTACTCATTGTCTCCCCGTGGCTTCGTGGCCAGTCTTATATATACAAGACTACACTATATCTAGTAATCTCCCGACAATTCACGAAGGTTCGAGAATGACGTGGCGTGATACTAGTCACGTGACCTCGATGTCGTAACAAGATAGTTATTATACAACATAATGGAAGCATGCCAAAACATTACCCTAAAATCATTTTTTCCTTGATTTGGCGGAAGTAAAAACTATAATTACATCTTCATAAGCTATTTGCTAAAGCAATGTCCTTTCTGTCGTGAGCATGGAAGGGGCATTTAATCGTTCATTTAATATCGAAGCACGCAATTAATTTTTTACTCTAGACATTTTAGAAAAAGCTCTCTCTCTCTGCACTGCAATTCGTGGCCGGTAGGCACAAGTATATTCTTAATGCAACGTCAACATTAGGAAAAACAGATTCGAGTTTGTTTTTCTGATTGCTTTGATGCATTGTTGGGCGGATGGTGTTTCACTATCAAAAAATTTCGCCAACTGCACCATTTCGTCGGGAAAAGAACTGGCTAGATCTGGAGAGTATATGCCTCCCAATGTTTTAGCTGCAGAAAAAGTTCATGTCATTAAAATTTTTGAAATTAGATAGAAAACCAAACTTTATTTCTCTCGCTTTAAATGCAGCAAGCCGATTTTCCAAACACATTTGTAACTTATCAACTACCGGTAAAAAGTTTCTACGCGAAACTTTCGAGTTCCAGATAAACTAATTTCACCTTCAGAAGTCTCATCATTTGCCAGCTTTATTTTCCTCTTTCTAGAAATCTCACTTCTAAACTGCTCTTCTACTATATTTGAAAGCTGATGAGCTTGGATTTCTATTCTATTTAATTATGAACAGTTGTATATGGTTAAGAAGTTTTAAACTATCTAGTGTAAAGACATGTTGTTTTCTGCTGCAATTTGAAATAATTCTAGAAAGAAAAAAATGGTAATTTTCATTTATTTAATTATTTGTATGGTGGTTACGAGGTCGATGAAATTGATTTAATTTGTATTGGATAAGAATAGAACAAATAACAGATAAAATATTAGGATTTATCGAAAAAAGAGAGAGTTAAACTGACGGTCCGAATCGTCAATAGGGGGCCCTGGCGCAATTGCGCCATGGTTAATGTTACTTTGATGTATTGATTTATAATGCTTAACCAGTTTTCGGTGTTTAAACTGGAACTTTTAGGTGATTTGTTATTTAGAAAACAGAATAGCCAATTAGGCCTCAGGTTAAAAATCAGATTTAGTTTATTGTTGTTTGTATTTTATCTTTTTTTGACAATCCAAGTAAATGCTTAATATTGTGCGCCCGAACACTCTTAGCTTGGATTGAAGTGATGTTTCTTTAATTAGGCCTAATTTTGAACTATGTTAATAAATTAGCGTAAGTACAAAATAGGCCTAGCTTAGCTTATAATATTAAGATTGATTCCGATTAACGTTACAAACTACATTTAATTAAATCCATTAACAGTTACCAAACCTAGGTTGTATCACATAAGATAACAATATATCTGAGCTCAGACTAAATTGGGCCTAAGGTTAAACTTCATAACTTTTGTGAGTATAAAATGCATCTGAACGTAGTAACATTATTTCACACGTTAAAATTAAAAATTACACTGTCGTTCTTTAAATGGTATAAACAAATGACCAAGATAAACTTAGCATAACCCTGATTCATTTAAAAATTAATAAAACTTAAATTAAACATATGTACAGGCGTACATCCCACCTTTATTGATCCCACAACTTGACTATAGATTTTCTAAATGTATTTAATTTATTATTTTGAATGCGTTGATTAAGTACAGACAACGATTATTGTTTATGGATGTTATGAAACTTAAGTAGCAGTTTGCAACTGGCTCACTAGGTTATTCTGAACGTCATCTTATCAGATTAAGCCAAAACTAAATGATAGATCCACGAGTAAGACTAAGTAACGTAGCAAAGTGAGTTCTTATTGGAACAAACGCACGTTCTCCACGATTATACTTATTATGCACTTGGTTATTTATTAATATAAAATTACATTTTTAATATCAAAGTTGTATATAATCTTTATGAAATTAACAAAAAACTTGAAGTTTGTAAATAATAACTCAATAAAACTATTAAAAGATAAACAAAAAGCTTTAAGTCAATAGAACATTCTTATTGTTCAAAAATACGTGTATTTGTATACATAAAGAACAGCAGATACTAGTTTAGTGGTTATAATACCAATAGTTCCAACAGCGGTGAAATTGAAAAGAGAATCTGTGACGTATAGGCCTAATACATTGTTTGATCGGCCATACCCTCTGCTGTGGACTCGGTTTTGCCTATTCAAGGCTCATCAGCATAGCTTGGGTCAGCAAACCAAAGAAATGCCATTAGGCCTCTTACAATGGTGAAGTGTATATAATATCTATGGGGTTTGAGTCCGTTTTACTTCACCATATGGTATCCTATATACACTTATACATACTAGTGATATTCTCGATCAGCACTTATTCCATTAATTCTCATGATATCTTTTTAATCTTAAACAGTTACAATTGACATGATTGTAACACTTACGTTTTGTTGTTGGTTGTGAAGAAAAAACGTTTTCTATGTGTATGAAGATATTCTTTCACGAAATGGTTTACTAACGCTTGAAACAATATGACAGAGAATTAGAAAGTTATAACTTAGCATAGATCCATAAAAAATTGCGGTCAAATTAATAGCTTTATTGCTTCAATACTTCTTTATTTATATGATCATAGGCCTAATGATAGATTATATTTCCAATTAAGTAACTTAACAAGAAGCAAACCAATGCCAAGTATTAAGCTTATGTATCAGAATTTTCAATTTCAAAAATAATACAAAAGAATTCTAATCATAGACACCGAAATCTTTTAGGCCTAACATTAGTTAAGCCATTATTAAGTATAGCCTATATTCGATATAGAGATAAAATACCACTGAAACGTGTAGTTTTTTATTCTTGCTTAGTTAGGCTAGACAGTACTGTACTTAATACTATCAACAAGTAAACTTATAATGCTAGTCTACGAAATAATGTTAGACCATTTTATGCGCGATTTACTACTATGCTGAAGGAAAGGCGGAGGTCCCCATCGGGTTTTACAAAACTCCAACCCGTAATGTTTTTGACGGGTCGTGTAAAACTAGTTATGTAAATTCATGATTAATGAAAGGTTATCTTCGGACATGCTTCCCTTGTATATAAATGTAAAAACGCCCATAAAAACTGCAAAACGCAAAATGCAAACTGAGAATTTGTATGTACCTTAATTGAATGTTTAGAAAACCATTGGTTTGACAAAGAATATTTGTCCAGAAGTCTTATTGCTTTTTGCTCAGATGGTGCCAGTAGGAAGGCACTCAGGAGTAGCAGCAAAGCTGACAGGTATTGCGACGAAGCAGAGATTGAGCAGCTAATCCAGTCTGAAGCATTTAAACACATTCAATTTCATGACAGCCAAATGATCAGTTCAAAGGCTGCAGCACTGTCTAGAAATAGGCTGACTCAAATTGTAGTTGACAAAATGACAGCCAGGACTATATCTACAAGTCACTTCAATTTTAAGCAAGTTACTCAAAGTCAGTTTCTACTGTGAGGACCCCCTAGCACTTTTTGATTCACTGAAACCAACATCTTGGAATTATGATGAAATCTTATCACCATGGATGGAAAGTGAAAAAAAAAAGACAAAGCATTTGAATGCGCTGATAAAATTTGAAATTTACATCAATGATTTCCGGTATTTTGTTGATTCAAATGTGGAGTCAAAGAATATTCCTCTTCCACCTACCATTGCTAAAACTAAGAAAATAATGAGCACAATTTTTATTAGCAGCGCGGAAACACAACGAAACACCAGTGTTATAAACAAACAAGCATAAATTACAAACTATATATACATATATTTGCATTAAATCTATGTAAACTCTGAAAAACATTAATAGCGAAGCCACAAGTCCCCAATTATCGCTCATATACGACTACCTTACCTTGAAATACAGGCCGTCATCTCGCTTAATAACCACAATCCATTTCTTCCTTAAATTTTTATTTGACGGGAATTGGTGGAAAAATAAGTTTTCGTGTCCTTTAACATTTGTTTTTATTTATTACTCAGTCAATGCTGCAATTCGGGAACAAGCAATGGACCATGTTGTTAGCACCCGCAATGATGCCTCGCTTTGAAGTCGTAATGGCGAAAGCGTGATTTACGCCTATGGTCTTACATAGTATCGTTTTGAGTTTACTTTCTGACTAAAAACAAATCTTCTTTACTGTAAAAGCTGTATCTTGTAATAAAATAATAGTCTTACACAGTTAGTTAGTGAGTCAATGTATTAGATAGTTAGATATCGAAAACAAACGATACACAATGTCATTTCTCTCGATGCAAATTACTTCCACTAGAATGATAAGTTTTACAGGTTTTTTGTGTTTTTTTTTAATTACAACATGCTAGACGGTACTCTAATGGGTTTACCTATACCACTTGAAGTAAGAGAGATATGCATGCAGCACTTTGAATATGCCATTTCAATACTGTATCTTTTTCAATCACGTATATGGGGAAGATACGTCGACGACACGTTTGTTTTATGGACCATTGGAGAAGAAAACTCAAAACCTTCCATGCTTATTTAAACAGCCAATTTTATAACATAAATCTTTTCACAGAATTTGAAGTCAATAACACTCTTTCATTCTTCAGTGTACTGGTTCACTATTACGTGAGTTTAGAAGAACTGAGCATGATCGTTTAATGGAAAGATTGGTTTGGCTTGAAATTCGTGCAAAGCTACACGTGGGCTATCTGCGCTAGCCATCCCTAATTTCACAGTGATAGACAAGAGGGAAGTAAGCTAGTCAAGACTACCCACCGCCAACTCTTGTGATACTCTTTTACCAACGAATAGTAGGATTGACTGTCACTTTATAACGTCCCCACGGCTGAAAGGGAGCGTGTTTGGTGTGACGGAGAGTCGAACCCGCGACCCGCAGATTACAAGTGGAGCGCCCTAACCACCAGGCCCTAATAGAAAGATACTCAATCAAATGAATATCTAACTGTTCATTCGTGTCATACAATTTCTGTCAAAACTGGGATTATTAAAACACTAAAATCAACAACCAGGAGTATATGCTCCTCTTTCTACTTATGTCAAAAACTCAAACATCTTGAGAAGATTGGCAAGAAATAATACACCGCACATTATACGGTCAGCATATTTCAACTAGTCCAGGAAAAACTTTAAAGAATAATGAATAAACTTAACATCACTGTATGCAGCCTTCAAAAATCCTCCTAGGTATGTGGCAGTCTTAAGAAAATATAATCCCCGTTTCCAATACTCTCCCAAATAACCTTTGAGTTTAATATACAATACATTGGAGAAACACAACGCCTATTACAAGTAAGATTCACAGAACACCAAAAAATCATTAAACTCTGTTTTACAAACACATTGACTATTGCCTTTTACGTTCAGGAAAACGGCTACACAATATACTTAAAATGCAAAAATAATAGACAGAGAAAAAAGACCAAACAGTAGATCATCAAGGGGTATTAACAAGACAACGGCCAATAATCATTCAGTACTGTATAGGCTTCACTTATCAAAGATATCAAACATATCATTTGTTGTGGTATCGACGTTACTATTAATCCTTTAAATTTTTTGTGCTTTACTCACGACCAATACTTCTATTATGTATTATTTCAAATCTGAATATTTTTAAACAAAAGAGTGTGTAATATACTTATATTGTTATGCAGTACTGTGGAAAAGTGTTAGGGCAAGAGAATATTTTGTTATTATTTCCATTTTATGGGGTTAATTCTTCCATGCCATTACAAAATGTAAATTTCAATACTATGGTAATGCTTCACTGATCCCTGTTGACAATTGAATGAGCCAGGGTGAGAATACTTATCATTCTTTAGAAATCTCATATACTTTTACTAAATGCATGTCATAAGGGTTCTGCTTGAATGAACCTACTGATCAAATTGAGGGTCTGAAATAACTGTCATGGTACCCATGCAGTGTCTTAGCTATATAGAAAGAAGCTGGCAAAGAGCTAGCATATGATACCGGTGTATGCTAGAATAAATCGATTTAATAGGACTCTACAAATAAACCATGATAAAAACAGTGTTTAACACAAAATATTAGGTTTTGTTATCATGACACGGCCCAAAAAATGTAGAGAATTGTCAGTAGAGCAGAGAGTTTGCATAAAAGCTTTACGTGATTCTGGTTAGACTCTCCGACAAACTGCTGCAGACTTGAAATGCTCCCCAAACACTTGTCAAGTATACCCTAGATAGTGAAACTGATACAAGTAAATTTGAAAATAAGAAAGGAAGAGGCAGAACACCTACACTCAATGCTACTAATGTTAAGTATCTTCGTTTTTGCAGCCTTCGGGACAGACGAAAGACTGCCACTGTCCAAGTTTGAAATATTTGGTTCAAAGCATAGGTTGTATGTCCGCCGGGAGAAAGGTGAAAGATACTTACCTCAATGTATATCACCTACCGTGAAGCATGGGGGAGGCAGTGTGATGGTTTTGGTGGGTTTTTCTGCTGAAGTGACAGGAGATATTTGCAAAGTACTTGGAATAATGGACCAGCGCAAGTACCATCAGATACTGATCCATCATGGTATACC
>NW_013667418.1:204587-230999 GCF_000517525.1 Limulus polyphemus
CAATAAACCAGTGAACCTTCTTGCGAAAAGTATGGTATAAACTTTTTCTAACGAAATTTGTACCAGTAAAATGATGTCCCTGGAGAAAGTAAATTATTAGCCTGAAGTCTGGATCCAAAAATCTCTGAAGAATCCTTTGGAAGGCCCAAATATCTCATCAAATCATTAAGTTCACCTTATGTGAAAAGTTATGGTTCACCAGACATTTCAAGTTGAAAACAATCTCTATCATCATTTCTATTGATATCAGATTCAGAATCAAATGAAACTGTATCAAGAGTCTACGGTAGAGTAGGTACAGGTACATCAGTTCCATGAGCAACAGGTCGTATAGCAGATTGAAGGTTTGGATAAGAAATTTCCTTTTTATTTCGAGTGTTGCACGTTACATGTGCAAAAATAGCAGTCATCTCCGTGGTTTCTAGGCTCACGCCAGACCATTAGAATTCCAAAAGGCAAAGATGTTTTCTTACCTTTAGTCCATTTTCCCAACCCTTCGACACAAATTGTGCAAACTTTGTGCATAGCTGATGATTTGTCTTGGTCCCCAAGTTTTATTCCAAAATATGCGTACTACGCTTTTTTGACGAATTCTGTGATGTTTTGCCTTTGTTTCTTTGTAACAAATCTAACAGAATATGTTTGGGTCATTTACACAACCTCTTGTTGCAATAGCGACGAATAAATAATATTGAAAAGAAAAACATAATGTCAAAGTGCATGTACAAATAAATACTATTTAGAAATGGCATGCCATGTGGTCAGTTAACCATTATATACTAGCAGTGTGTTTCTCCTGGGTTCCAGAACGGTCGATAAGACTCTCATATCGCGATTTGTCTAGAGAAATCTATAGCCAGTGGTTGTCAACATTTTTGAGCATAACAAAATGTGACCCAATTTCAATTAAAATTGTTCACTTATGTAAAAGGACATATGACGTTTTGTGAAAAATCTGTACGTGATGGAGAACATTTGATATCATTTTTGGATTCAGAGTACAGGAATTACTGTAGAACATGTAAAAACTTCGAGACAATAAAACCATTGCAGTCTTGCGTAATCATCCTTCTTTTCCAATACATTTTCCAGATAATGTACTTCCTTATCTAGCTCTTCTTTTGAACTGGAATTAGTTTTGCAGTAGCCCTATTTTTTAGATTTGTGATGAGCTGACGAATAATTCAAAAACAAATCAGTATGAGTTTATTTTCTAAGTACCTTCATTTTAAAAGCATTATTAACCCTACTAACTGAGAAAAGACAACTCACCCTCATTATCATAGGTGTAGTGAATTTAAAAATACTAAAAACTGTTCAACCATTTGTCCTGAAACAAAGCCAGCAAATTGGGTGTACTTAAGGGTCGTGTACAATTGTGTTGAGTATGATGCCACATTAACAGTGGCGAAACGTTGTTTTGAGTATTGCATTTTTTCTGACCCATTTCAGCTGTTTTTTGAATTTTAACTTTTATACAGTACTGTGCAAAATTGTTAGGACAAAGTCAGAAATTAGATTTCAGGCTACTTTCAAAGAACAGTGAAAGGTAAATCACAGATGAAACATCAAAATTTTATTAATATTCATATTTATTACAATAGAAACTCAATGGAAGTGCTTGAGTTATGTAAACAGTTAATATTTTGTGTGTATTTTGCTTTAATAACTGTAGACATTGTTGCAACATATTTAATTAAAGTGTCCTTTGGGATTTTACTCCCAATGTTTCTAATACACTCCCATAAATTTTCTTTGGAAGTAACATTTGATTTGTCAAGTTTTTCATCTGTCAAATCCCAGATCTGCTCAACTGAGTTGAGATCGGGGGGTCTTTGAGGGCCATTGCATTATTTGAATGACTCTAGCAGATTTTTTCTGAACTAAGTAATTTTTGTATAGGCTGGATGAGTGTTTGGGATCATTATTTTCTTAGCAGTACAATCTTTTACCACTAATCCACAAACCTCTGGGTATATCATGGCTCTTTCAGTTGTGAACAGGGAAGAGTGAAGCATTACCATAGTGTTGAAATTCACATTTTGTAATGGAATAGAAGAGTTAGCCCCATAAAATGGAAAGAATGACAAAATATTCTATTGTCTTAACATTGTCAAAAGACTGCAATTTCCTAAAAAAGTACAAAAACTGGACTGTTGATTATTGGAAAAGGGTGTTATAGACGGATGAGTCCAAGTTTGAAATATTTGGTTCAAAGCATAGGTTGTACATCCGGCAGAAAAAAGGTGAAAGATACTTACCTCAATGCATAGGACCTACCATGAAACATGGGGAAGCTGTGTGGTGGTTTGGGGGTGTTTTTTCTGCTGAGGCAACAGGAGATACTTGCAAAATGATGGAATAATGGACAAGCACAAGTACCATCAGATACTGATCCATCATGGTATACACAGTGGTTTGCGTATTATTGATAAAGGATTCTACTACCCACACACTCGTCCAACCTATGCAAAAATTACTTAGCTAAGAAAGAAGCTGCTGGAATCATTCAAATGATGCAACGGCCTCCACAGAGCCTCGATCTCAATCCAATTGAGAAGATCTGGTACTTGACATATCAAAAACTTGACAAATCAAAAGTTACTTCCAAAGAACCTTTATGGAAGTGTATTACAGACATTTGTAGTAAAATCCCAAAGGACACTTTGATTAAATATGTTGCAACAATGCCTGAAAGACTATCTGCAGTTATTAAAGCAATAGGGAGACACACAAAATATTAACTGTTTGCTAAACTGAAGCACTTCCACTGAGTTTCTGTCGTACTAAATATGAAGATTAATAAAATTTTGATGTTTCTCGTGTGATTTACCATCCATTGTTCTTTGAAAGTAGCCTGAAATCTAATTTGTAACTTTGTACTAACACCTTTGTATAGTAGTGTGCAGCTAAAAATACCAAAGTTTTTGTTTCTTCAGTTTACATAAAAGTTTAAATCTTTGTCTGTTAATTCCATACTTGTAGCCCCCGCAGTGGCACAGCGGTATGTCTGCGGACTTAAAACGCTAGAAACCGGGTTTCGATACCCGTGGTGGGCAGAGCACAGATAGCCCATTGTGTAACTTTGTGCTTAATTAAAAACAAACAAACAAACCATACTTGTAGTAATCTTTTTCAGCATTTTATACATGGTTAACAACTTTATTACCAAACGTCAGGTATTGTTAGGATTGTTGCTTAGACAACTTCCTTTCCAAGGTAAAAGAAATTTGTATTATTCAGTGCGTTGTTTTTTCGATGAAGTCTATAGTGGGAGTATCGAAAGCTCACAATTAAAGGAAAAGTATTTGATGCAGAGTATAGTCCGTGTGGATCTTTTACCAACATTGAATTAAAAAATATAGTTAGTTAGTGAATTTGCAACAGTTTTGTCGATCGAGTACTGAGTTAGCGAGTATGTTAGTTATTTAGTTTTAAGTTTGTGCCGTAAGTACGAAGGGAAATTAACAAGTAAGTGACTAGTAATTTTTTGTGAGTTAGGTTCATTAATCATTTAATTTGTAGAACTTGCAGTAGAAGAAATAAATCGCCTTTCATTTCATTAAGTGGACCGGACTTTGTATTATTTTTACCGAATAATCGAAAAGAACCCATAAAGATATACTACCATTTAAAGCAATACGTTTTCGTTATTAATCTCACGATCTTACAGATGTTTTGAAATTTGGTTAGATGTTTCTCAGTAGAAAATGTGTACACAGTAATTCTCCTTGTTTAATTTTCAAACGTGAAGTATTTCTGTATACACTTTTACTTCTATATTAATACGCATTATTCAAAATAAAAACACCGATGTTTCTTGTTCAATTTTCTGATAGTAATGTGTAAACAGAATATAAATTTAGGGTTATAACTGTATAACGCAAAGAAAGCTACTGCATCTTTTTTGGGAATATGTGCCAGCCTCAGCTGCTAATGCTTTCTGTCTTTTCAAGGTCTTTCCATGATGGCCCACTATATGCTCAAAGAGTTTGACATTAGTGTGTATATATGCATACTTTCCCAGCTCAAGCCTGTTTCCTGTATGTACTGAAACACATGGTTGACATTTTCAGCAGAGGCTTTCAGGGCCTTTCCTAAGACTAAGGCAATGTCTGTTTACATCAAGCATTGTTCCCACTGTAAAGTTTGCAA
This sequence comes from Limulus polyphemus, assembly GCF_000517525.1. Taxonomy (NCBI): domain Eukaryota; kingdom Metazoa; phylum Arthropoda; class Merostomata; order Xiphosura; family Limulidae; genus Limulus; species Limulus polyphemus. The sequence continues at coordinate 208,743 of NW_013667418.1, forward strand.
TATTATCCCTATTATTCTATCAAATGTTGCTATCTCATTGCATGGGCTTAATTATATCGTATAAAATCCATTCAACCGTTTACACATACTGAAAAGGGTCTTAGGATTACTTTTCTCATCTAATATTAAGTGCATGGAACTGAAGCAGAATGTGTCCCTTGAAGTAACTAGACATTTGTCTGTACATGGTAGCACAACTACATAGTCTCACATTATCATATTCACCCTATAAAGATTCAAAAAGTGTTTCGATGTCTCTTCGTTCCTCCTGACTGTGACTACAGGAAAGACCACAAGCTTTGTCGTAGCTGCATTATTTCTACATTCAGCATTCAGTTTATGTCTTTTCTAAACAAGTCTCTAGTAGGCTGTTGGAGCATGTGGCGTGGCTGCTGAATAGGTAGAATTTCACCAATGTGTTTATAATAATGCACTAAAATTATACGGTCCACACATTTGCCTAGTCCAACAAAGATATCTGAATAATCAATATGCAACCATTAGAGCTCTCAGAATTATTTAGAATTCAGGTCATCCTAGCAAGCATCTGCTTGGTTTCTAAAATGTAGCATTGCACAGATGCTGTGCAGTTATGGAGATGTTAGCTATGAGACTACTTTAGCTACTTCAACTTCTCCTTCCTGCAACACACCAATCACAAATTTTGGGGGTATGCTTATAAATATATTACTACAAATACTCTGCTACTATTCACAGAGAACATCCTAGTGTCATAACAAAAGTGTGTATGTGCATATGGTGCAAGTTCCATTACATGTGCAAGTGCACCTGTAGTCGTTCCTGACATATGGATTAGACACTGAAATGAAACATTACTTCTTTCTCTAAGTGCATCTATACAGCAAAAAGTTAATATGTTTGTTTACATGTGCAAGTGCACCTGTAGTCGTTCCTGACATATGGATTAGACACTGAAATGAAACATTACTTCTTTCTCTAAGTGCATCTCTACAGCAAAAAGTTAATATGTTTGTGACTCGCATTGGAGAACGTACTTTCAAAATTGTGGCACGTTTGTTCTGTGATCCATGATCAGCATACATGTACCAGAATCAACATCAATAATCCCAAAATTGTTCGCCTAGACGGGTAAGTTATTTCCACCACCAACAATATTTTTTTAGCAAGACGAAAGTCCATATCCATTTCTGTTATTTGAGGATTAGACAACAGTACTGATAAATGAAAATACTGAGGAAATATCTAGCACTTCAATGTTATATGTGTGTGTGTGTATATATACATTCATGTATATTAAGATTTAAAAGCAATTAAATACAGACTGTCTGTGCTTAGTTACACGTCCTATGCAAACATGATGTAATCAGCTATAAATAACCCTAATCCTGCTTTTATGGTGTTATACCTGATCACTGCTAAGTGCACATGTGCATTGAATAAGTTTTTACTTTTTTGCCATAACATCTGATATACTAAACATATATGAAAATAAACACTAAAACTACTAACCACATTTTATGGTAATAAGACCAATCATGTATGTAATAAGATATTCTGAAAATTTTAGTATAGTTTGAACATAGTTAAAAAAAGCATTTTATCTCTGTTCAAGACAGAATTGTCATAGTGTTTTTTAGTGCATTAATTTCAAATTATTTAGTAACCAGTTGTTTTGCATATACAAAGAAACTAACTTTTTTTTAAAATACTTTTAGACACGTTAGGCTATCCTTGTATTATTTTCCCGAAAATAAAACGCTTCCCTTGTTTCAAAATAAAACAACACTGTCTATCTCTTGTCTTTTAATCGAGTGTAATTTAATCAATCTATATATAATTATTTCTGGTCCTCCAGTTTTGTGGTCTTAATCCTTACCTGTCAATTTCAGTTTTACATCAGTATGATCCTCAAATGCATACTGCCAGATTTTCGTTATGTTGTGATTTAACTGACCATTCCACTGATAAAGCCATAAAAGTAATTCTTACTGCAAACATTGTCAGTTATGCATGAACCAAAATCTGATGGTTTTAAGTAGACCGTGACACCACAGCTATTACCTGCACTTGGCCTTGTTCTTGTTGCTGTTGAGTTGTGTGTCTGATATTGAGATTGATTCTCTTCCATGGGTAATCTGGATACATATAGCATGTTTACCAATATTCGAGTTTTTGCAGTTTATAGGGATGGTATGATCAGAGTGGATCCTCATCGTCAACTGTTTTCCTGGGACCTTTAGGATGGAAGTCTCTACCAAGTCTTCGTGGTTAGTCAAAATGCCTTTAAATCATTGACATCCATACTCACTGAGCAGCTCTTTGATGATGTGATCTATTAATGCAGATGTGGCAGGTTGTCAACAGTGATGACCAGATGTTCTGCAACTCCTCCGTAGCAGGTTTTAAACTGAACCTGATATTTAGCCCAGTTTACTATAAGATCAAACCCATGCTGCAATTTCTGAAACTTCATGATTAACCCATTTAGTGGACCTTATATAGTGCAAAAGCACTTACCCATGTGTTGCATGACTTACGGTCCGATCATCCTAGACTACCATTTACTTAAAATGTTCATAGAGGTGGTTAAGATTCTCCTTTACCATTTGTTTGAATGTCAGCAGATTGATCTCGATCACATTGTTTCCAACTGATATTTTCAACAAGAAAAGCCATCTATGGTCCATCCTTACTCTCTATTATTGGGGCATCACATAACTATTGGTGACACTTCGCATCTCTTGTCTGTATCCACAGAGACAAGAGCTGTCAATGTTATCATTTGAAACTGTTTTGGCTTAATCTGCACGAAATCCAACAATACTTCTTAGACCAAAACAAGTTACCACTTGTCAACCAATCTTTCTATCTGGTAAGTTGTTCCAGAGAAGAACCTGAACATTCACCACAAACTCTCTTTTTTTCACTGAATGAAAGCATAGCCACATAATCCCAGACACTTGTGGCTTACCACTCTGTTTTCCCAGAATATATTGTATACTAGCACTAGACAACAAGCCCTTGTTAGCAATTGGAATTGGTTGGCCCATATTGCTGGTTCAGCGGTAGTGTTTTCTTGCTCTAACTGCTGCCTTCAGATTCACCAAGGGCATAAACCTGCTGAGAGTCTCCTGGAATTTCTACTTGTTTATAACCTGCAAAAATTATTATCCAGCAGTCATGTATTAATCCCTTTAAGTGCCCCCTGCAACGTGAGAAAGCACTTTGTATGTAGTAGGAGGACTCATTCTTAGTGGTACTATTTCCACTGACTGTGACAAGCTTCCTTTCAAAAGTGTTCTTTTAGAAGTTACGTGGTTGTTGCAAAAACATACTGTTTTTCAAAATTTTCTTTTTATTGTTGTTTCTTAGTTTAAAGCTACACAATGGGCTATAATTCTGTCTACCACAGGGAATCAAACCCCGGATTTTAGCGTTTTTAGTTCGTACACTTACCGCTAATTCACAAGGTGACTAAATGAAAGGAGAGAAAAGAGACGATAAATTATGAAAACACAAAGAGACAGGTAGTATGTTTTCAAACAAGTTCCATCACTTAAACTTTTTCTGCCTTTGTACTTTACCTGCTAATTAACTCCTTATGAGTCTCTTCTTAATGTTGCAATAATCTATTCACAAGATAATTCTAAACAAGAATACCATAGAGTAGGTTAGAAAGTCATTTTACTGTAATTTCTAGAATTCAATTGTGCATTTGAGTGCTGTTTATTACTTTTTTTAATTAATTGGATGTAAAATTATTCTATTATCTTTCCTTTTTCGTTTGTGGTTAATATCCTATCAATTGTGAGATTATTTTCCCTTATTATATGATTTTATTCTCTGACATGATGGGCTATTGCAGATAGATTGATGCCCTACAGCAGTAAGTCTGCAGACTTACAACGCTGAAAACCGAAATTCGATACCTGTGGTGGACACAACACAAATAGCCCATTGTGTAGCTTTGTGCATAACTACACACAAATAAATCAGTAGGTAGATTGGTATTACAAAGTTTTGTACGTCTGTTGTGCTTCTAAATTGTGAGTGACCTTTTAGTTTTAGGCTGGTTCACAACGTATGTTGTAAGTGGTGTTTTGCTCTTCATTGGGTCTTTATGTGTTTAGCATGTACTAACTGCGGTCATATTGTGTTATTGCTTCTGATTATTTTGCTACTTCTGACCTCTAGTGTGACTCTGTGCTGCTTGCATAGTTTTATTTGTTTTCAGATAGATGTTTGACGTAGGGGAGTATATATTTGTTGGTGTAAGTTTCTTCCTGATTTTTCTTCGTATGTTTTCCTTATTTGCTGCCCCCATTGGCACAGCGGTATGTCTGCGTACTTACTATTGTTAAAGAGTGTTGCAGTGACGTGTTGCTATTAATTTTCCTGTACATCTTCAAAATAAAAAAAACATTGCCCCATCACCGCGGCATGTCTGCGAACTTACACTGCTAGAAACCGGGTTTCGATATCCGTGATGAGCAGAGCACAGCTAGTTCATTGTGTATCTTTGTGCTTAACTTCAAACAACAACAGACTATAACGTTTATGAGATCCATCTGTACACTGTGGAGGCTATACATTTTGTAAGATTCATCTTTACATTTTTTGAGTGGCTTAATTTGTAGTCGAGGTGCTCATCAGTACATGTAAAGTTTCTGAATGTATATTACATTTTTTATATGTAGCAATATTTTACACTAATGCAGGTACATCAGAATTTAAAACAACGTTGGTGATTGGGCTTATTGATATTATATGTGAAGAGTGAGCTATAATCATCCAGAATTGGTATTAAGGTATTGGAATTGTTCACAATTAGCTGTAAACAATGGAATGTAGTTGAACTCGGGACATCATGAGCATGAGCGTTCCACTCCATAATCATTTTTTTATTATTTGTATACTGGTTTTTCACCTGAACTATAGTGTGTAACTGGAAAAATGGAATACCTGCAGTGTTGTTTGGGTGCTTTTACCACAATTATTCCCCTCTAGAATGGTATCTTTTCGAGATTCTACATCTGTTACAAATTTACTTTATCTAACTAAAGCAAAAATTGTCATAAGAACATGGTGTAAGGCTTGTGAATAATCTATAGTCAGATAGGTTTCCGCTGTTACAGATTCAAGACAGAAATCAAAGAATAAAATTTTCCCCGTTTATTTGTGAATTTTGGCTGCTATATGTTCATTCTTTTCACTAAAATGCTCAGTCAACCTAGCACAAAAGTAAGTAACATCCAGATATCCCTCATGAAAGTAATTAAATAGTTGATTGATTTCCCCATGGGGTCATGAAACAAGTATGTAAGCACATCTGCGTTTCTAACAAGAAAACCAATAATCGAATTCTGGTTTCTATCGCCACGTACAGTCCTTCTCAGGACCTCCCTCATGATGACATCAAATCTGCAGTCAAAACATACGATATAAACCAAATTATTATTTAGTATATAGTAATACAAATAGTAACCAGTTACTGATTTAGACTTAAATGATCATATAGACTAGTAAGCAGGCAACTATACATTAACTCCAACCCAGCTCAACGATTAGCAACATATCCCCCAAATCCTATCTATATAATAATAGTTACTTCTCAATACCAAATGTCAGTAAAATATTGATGTAATTGCACTTATATTACTATAAACATGTTGTTAAGTATAGAGAGATATACTACCCTTGATCATACTTGATGATTAGCAATAGATACAGTTTTACTTTTGTTTTTCTTGTTAGAGCATGAATTTTTATATGAAGTATCTCTTAGCTGCTTTGTGAGGCTGATATTTATCGTCCCTTTACACTTTTATAGATCTAGTAAATGCGTACTGCATTAGTGTGCATGCTTGTGTGTGAATATAAATAGATAAATACGAACGTTACATATCTGCTGTGTTAATTTTAACAACTAAAGGAAAAAAAGAGTTTAAAAAACACAACTCCTTGCCTATAATGATACTTTAAAACAACTTTTCACACAATAAGGCCAGGAACAAAAAACATATAAGACCTAAAAGTAACCTAGAGTTCAAACTCAATGTAGAAAAATAAACTGTATCTCAATAAGAGAAGTTTTAGTAAAAGTAGGGCCCACGTGGATGTAGGAACACACCAGCTATCAGATATAATCTCTATTCACTAACCTCACCACAACCATAGGGAGAGAGAGAAAAAATAAAATAAAACAGAGACTGGTGTCTAGATTCACGATGTTTGCACCCTTTATATCATCAATCATCTGCGGGCAAGTGACTAGTCAAATAATTTCATATACAGAAGGATGTTAAACACACAACATTAGGGGTTGGTAAAGGATACGTAATTCTCGAGGTCAAGTGGAATGCCCCCATAACGGCCGGTAAAAATATTGTTAACATTTAAATATTCTCGAAACACAGTTATATAATATTTCACTATCCTTAACCCTTAATATCATATTGTTATCTAACAAAGTTTAAGTAAAACGCCATCTACTTATATAAGTACCATTAGGCGTTTCAAGGTATATTTATGATTACTAAAAAGCTCAGTGATAAAAAAAAATTCGAATAAAAAGGGAAGTTAGAAAATTAGCATAAAAGTACATTTCATAACTTAAAGTGTATTACAATTGAAATGAATTGAATGAAAACGTAATTATGACAAAATGTAAAGTAAATGGGAAACTGTTTAGCTCGATTGCGCAGACTCATTTAGCAGAGAGTGAATATAACATAGCTCGAAAATGACGTAATACACAAATGAAAATATACTTTTCGCACAACTAAATATAAATAAACTAAAATAAAAACTGGAACAAAAGAGAATAAAACTTAACTAAAATAACTGGTCCAAAAATAAAATTTAAATTAAACGTTGAAGTGTAAAGTTTTAAATAACAAATATATATATGCATATATACGCACACAAAAACCTTTGGAGAAGAGATAGCCGTTTTATTAAAATATACTCCAACAATAAATGGTTCTAAGTACATAAAATATACTCCAACAATAAATGGTTCTAAGTACACAATTGACAAACTTCAGTCTGAAACCGTCAACGGTCTCAAAACAGGCATACCTACATGTTGAGACATTAATTAATCAGTTACAAACAATTTATGCCAGATCACTTAGCTATACAACCCATACATACTGACCTGCCAACCCTGTCAAGATGTGTAAATTATTTTTATTGTATTTGATTAGATCTATATAGTCTGATATTTCTTGCTGTCATATCATTTAGTTGAACCGAAATAACAGTCCCCACCCCGCTGAATGATATGACTGGTATGGCTTAGATGTTCGGCGAAAGAGGAATTTTCGTCCTTGTTATTTTTAATATTTCTCTAATGTTCGTTTATTCTAAATTTAGAATTTCTTTTAATTTGACCAATTTATGCACAATCATATTCAAATTCAATTTTGTAAGTACTCGTTTTTCCTTTACATTTATTACATATCTATTATTTGACTAATTTTATTTCTTTCATAAATTTAGAAAGTAAAAGTAAAATATTTTTTCCGTGTATAAACCTTTGATATCTAGCAGAACCATTAAAATTCTATCAGGGTTCATATAAGTTCATATATATATATGTATTGCTAGCGTACACATAGTCCAATAAATGTAAATGCTAGGAACTATATTACTTTCAGTGTCAGGGCTGGCATCCTGCCCTGAATACTATCGTGTTCATAACAGTATCACCATCTCTATGCCTAGATCGACGATTCTACTAAATCATATTTGCATGAAAACAAGTCAGACAAAACCTACCAGAACAATTAACATTCTGCCAAGGCATATGTCAGTTCATGTCATTTCTATACTACAATAAAACACAATTCCAAAGCTGCATACTGGGAAGACTGATATCGATCTATCAGAACCACAATCGTGGTTTAGCATTTTCATGCAACACAAAATTGCACCTATAAACACCAAGACTTCTTAGGTAGTTTTTCTGCAAACACCAACATTCATCACAAAAATCACCATAGGAGCTCATAAAGGAAGAGCTACAAAATCCTTTCAACCTCTTAGTGTATCGCAGTGTCTAGTAGCCATTAACACTGACATGAATCATCAATATTCCAGAGTTATATCTAATAACAGTAGCTGTCTTAGTGTTGGTGAAATAATATATCTCAGGCAGTTAGCATCATAAATACCACAGCATTATACATGATAGCTCAAAGACTAAGAATCATTTATATCCTTTCATTGTTAATCTACAAAATACAAATGCCATAACTACTGTAATTGATGGCTAACGTGAAACATACTGTAAATATTTTAACAAGAAAGCCTACTCAATAGCACAGAAAATAAGAGCTACATCCCAATTTTGATGGTCCACTCACATAGCTATCTAAAATGCTGACCTTCAACACTATCTTAAGATAATGAAGTGTGAAACACAAAATATTTTGTATATAATTCTCCATGAAGCTCTAATAAACAATTTGAATAGCATAGGTTGAAAATCTTTTTAATGTCATAATCCTGCAGCTTTCTCAGTCTCTAGCACCTAACAATATCCTAAATGTTGCAATTCAGCAGGAAAGATATCGTGTAGGTATTTCACTGTAAAACCCTGCTTTATCTATAACTAGCGAAAGTACTCGACTTCACTCTGGTTACTAGGTTGATAGTGTGTGTATTCTTAACCAATTTTAGAAAAAATGTATAACCTATATACTTTTGTTGCTAAGTAACATGAGTTAAAAGCCATTGTTGAAAAGCGTTTTTACCAAAACGCACTAGCTTTCTATATATTAGAAGTTGTTATATAAAGAGCCAATTCATTTCTATGTGGTTTCTCGCTAGCTTGGCCTATTAAAAAGATGCGCAAGCGCGAACGCACGTCGATAAGATAAGTAATACCCGGGTGCACACCCTCATGGTCCACTTACTATGGGTGAAAATTTTCAGGTTTCTAGATTCTTTCTTCTGCGAGTTATGGCGTTCACAGTTCTTTTCTATGTGGTTTTTCGCTAGCTCACCCCATTAAAATATGCGCGCACGCACGATGATGAGAAATAGTACCCAGGTGCACACCTTCAGGGTTCACTTAGTATGTGTGGAAAATTTCAGGTTTCTATATTTTTCTCTTGGAGCTATGGCGGTCACACATACACAGACATGTGCATGCGCGCACGCACACACGTCTCTGTCTATCTGTAATATATATAAAACCACTTCTTTTGTATGTGGTTTTTCGCTAGCTTGCCTCATTAACCCTATTGCGACAGGTCACGTGTCAAAGGCTATGTCATTGCGTTTGTTGACTTGCATTCAAAGTTTATTGAACTACTAATTTATTTCAATAAGTTTGGTATCAAACTGTAGATTATAATTCAAATTTAAGTATTATACGTTAGTTAATTTCTTAATTTAAAAGTAAATATTAAACATACACAGCTAGACATCGATTTTTGTGTGTCAGGTGGTATGTTGAATGCAGTACTGGTTCAAATTAGATGTTTGTGATGTCAAAATACAAAATCTACAGTTTTGTACGAATTAGGAACTAAAACTACCGATATTGATGAACTAGAATTTAAAATAAGTACCTGTTATCTTTTCTATTTGCTAAGATATTGCTCGTGTACTGAATCAAACACAGTGCCCCCCTCGCCCACCTCTTTCCATTTTTGGAAACGGTCCCTTATATACACTTACTTCTATGTATGACATGAATAATCAATCGAAAGCTCAGAAAGTCCCCTAGTGGTTTTCTCAGCTATTTTGACGTGTTATTGTGTTAGTTGGTATAATTGTTTCGAACTAAGCACAAAGCTACACAATGGGCTATCTGTGCTCTGCCCACCACGGGTATCGAAACCCGGATGCTAGCGTTGTAAATCCGTAAACATGCCGCTGTACCACTGGGGAGCGTTATTGTGTTAATTTAGTTCTTTTCACACAAGATTTCAAACGGTAAGGTAAGTCTTTAGCTTAGTTACTAAGCTTGATAAATTATTGTGGAATTCTATGGTATCGATATAGTAATTTATGATTATTTTTATTATTTAAAATGTATGTATAAAACTTTTTAAAAAAAATGTTTATTTTCACACCCTCTACTGGGAAATTTAATAAGGAACTTCCTGCAATTTATTATTATTTTATTTTATTTGCAGTAAAGAACTCTAATTGTCTGGTGGTTATAATTGGCTGGTTTGTTTGTTTGTTGTTATGCGCAAGTCTACACAATGTGATATCTGTAGTCTGTCAATCTCGGGTATCGAAACCTGATTTTTAGTGTTTAATCCCTCAGACTTCTTTTAGAGCAAGCAGAGGCTATTTGGTTGATAGGCATTATATACGGATGAGTTTATGAGATATAAATATCTGTTATTGAATATGAAGTATAAAATACTAAACATGCAAAACATATTTGAAATAAACGTCTATTTATTGTAATTATTACAAAAAAAAACAGAAAGTAACTTCTGTAGCGATATTTCTGACTCAAACACCTCACAGCCGTACTTTACTGTCTCTAATCTTTTCAAACCATAGTTTAAACACGTGATTTGTATTATGGATTTTACTATGGATACCATATGAATTGTTCTTCTTTAATGAATTAGAGAATACGAAATAGCTATTTTGACATTTTTGCGACATTATGACCCCCGTTGGGTAAGTAATATGTGCTACACATTAGGTTGAGCAGACATCACACTTTTCTAGGTATGAATCCCAAATGTACTAAATGTGCCAGCAGAGTAAAACCAATTATTAATTAGTGACTATTAAATATATATAAATCTGTAATTAATTAGTAATGAAGACTTGTTAATATAGGGTACTAACCTTGACAACGAATATTAACTTTTGTAAAGGAGTCCTAGTCAATTAGAATATAGTGTAGCCAGAAGATTAGCAGATTTTTGGTTGTCGACGTAGATGTCGCTGTTATATTGTGAAATATCATTTTATCGCATTGTGCGAATTAAGAGTAATTGTGTTTTATTGAGTATGCTGTCAGCAATTCAAACGGAAATTTAGTCAATGAAAAACAAAATCTATGTTAAATAACAAAAACTATTAAATAAAAGTTTGTTTGTTTGTTTATTGCAATATTCCTAAGGCTGTCTGACGCGATCCCTAATTTTGTGCTTCTGATCATATACAATGCAACCAGCAGGGAGAACCCACTGCTAATTCTTGGCTACCCTTTACCAACAGATAATTGTAGTGGCCATTACATAATAATGTCCATATAGCTGAAAGGGCGAGCATGCTCGGCGCTTAGTTTCGATTATGCCAGACTTAAAATAAAATAAGATATATTAAAAATTATAGTCAGCACCATATGTCATAGCGTTATATTTGGCTCGGCCAGCTTATTATATCTATTCCTAAATCTACAAATTCAGTTAACAATGTTAAATAATCCTTAAAATAATAATAAAATGATATTAAGATTAGTTATAAAAAAAATAATAACTAATTCTGTTAATGAAATCAACTTTACAGAAAATAAAGGGTATAACTAACTTACTATTATTGCTGGCAAATAAAATTATTCGAGTGCCCATAAACTCTGCTAACACTGAGAAAGCTGTCCTTTATATATAAACTAAACAGCGTCATTGCTCCAAGAGTACATACGAAACTCTTGTCACCGTTGATCGTTCCATTATAAAATGATTGAGGGAGGTTACACTTTCGAGGCATTACTTACTCTGATAGTTGATAAATTTTATTCTCAAGCTCTATTATACAGCTGTCTTTACTGAGAGAAAGTGCAAGTGACAATAGCACGGAATGAATAAGCATCTAAAGAGGGAGAAAATGAGCCAACTTCTTTTAATAACCTGTCAATGTTTAAACTATAGAATAGTCTGGAATTGTACATATGTTAAGTGCCCGGCATGGCCAGGTGGATAAGGCACTCGACTCACAATCTGACGGTCGTGGGTTCGAATCCGCATACCACCAAACATGCTCGCCCTTTCAGCCGTGGGGGCGTAATAATGTGACGGTCAATCCCACTATTCGTTGGTAAAAGAGTAGCCCAAGAGTTGGCGGTGGGTGGTGATGACTAGCTGCCTTCCCTCTAGTCTTACACTGCTAAATTAGGGACGGCTAGCGCAGATAGCCCTCGTGTAGCTTTGCGCGAAATTCCAAAACAAACAAACAAACATATGTTAAATTGTTTTGAAAAAATTCGTTGAACTTTAAGAGTTCAGTATAGTATATAAAAGTCGGTAAACATTATGTAGTCGCCCACAAACTATACGCAGTAAGACTCAATTTATCTCAACAAAATGGTAATATTAACAAACTAATATAACTAATGATGTAATGTTATACTATAAACTACTTTAGAGAAGTAAAAGTAATGATGTTTGCAATATTGTAGTCATTCATTTGTTCTTTAAATAATTTGTTAGAAAATGTGTTTAGAGACATGATAGTTTTGAAGAGGTTGTGATATTCAATAAAACTATAAATTCCATATTAACAGCAAAAATATTATTAAATTTTCTTTACAAGATTTAACGAATCTGTGTTGTAAAATGTATGAGGACAATCCTCGATTGTGAAAAATTGGAGTGAGTTTATCAGCTCTGTCCAAGAAATCTTGCGATGTTGAAGAAACTCTAATGTATCTAATAAGCTATGAATAGTAAACATTGTAACATAGCTTTTGGGGACATTTGTTCGGAAATGGAAAGTTCATAACTTCAAAAGTAAAACTGTCTGTTTTATTGAAAACTTTAAATTTAAGAACGATGTTGATACGTAAAGTTGGGAACTATGCTTTGTTATTATTGAAAGAGCTTTTTCCAGAGTAAGTTCTGGTCTACAAATTTCTTTGGCATTGCCAAGAAGACATTGGCAACAAGGTAAAAGGATGTCAGCAATATATCTATAAGCGCGACTCATGTGAAAATCTTTACTATAATCTTTTTACTAAGGTTTGTAGCGTATGTGGGTTGAAGTTACCTGCTATAGATATCCGTTTAATATGTGGGAAGATATGTTACATAATGTGTACATATGTGTCGTCAAGTTTGTTTGTTTGTTGATAAGCACAAAGGTACAAAATGGGCTATTTGTGCTGTGCCTACAGCGAATATCGAAACCCGATTTTTAGCGTTATAAGCCGTGATACTTACAGTTGAGCTATCGGGGGGCACATTAAGAAGTAAAATGATATATATATATACGATTTGTAAAAATTCGTTTAGAGTGAAACATTGGTTATTTTTATGAGTAACGTTATCACAGAAACATTTTCTTTCTTTTTTTGCTAACACAAAGCATTAATTTACCATAATTGTTAAACGATCTAGAAATTGTATATGTAAGACTCATTTGGATTTTATCAATAGAAAGAATTGTGTAAATATTGTAAAGTGAAAGTCTTCTACTGTCTAAGCCCCATAGCCATTAATTTCCTCTTTACACTCAGCGCAATTTCTTGTTGTTGTTTGCGAAAAGAAAGACCACCGGTGATAAGCGGTAAATTTACGGATTTAAAAATCTGGAGTTCAATTTCCCGTAGCGGACAGAGCGCAGATAGCCCATTGTGCAACCTTGCACTAAGAAAACAATAGTGAAAAGAAAATCAGTGTCAGCTAATTTACGTTATTATAGATATAAATTTCATTTTCAACAAAACATCATCATTTTTGGACGAAACGAGAACAAAACTGCATAAAAGTTTTTAGTTGATATATAACCATAAGCTCAGTTCTGTTAGAGCTCTATTAGTTAAAATTTGCAATTTATTCATAATTAGTACATTTCTTCTCTTAACAGTGAAGCCCAGTGGTTTGTTTGACAAACTATAAATAGAAGTATCCAAGATTAAACGTATGATTCATCCAGCTTTAGTAATAATCTCTGAGTTAAGAGGGCAGCACTGCAGCAATAATGCAATGATATTCTTCAGTGAGTTAGTTATCTCACATCACCAACCCAAAGATATTGTCAAGTCTACTAGTTACACGTCGCTCAAGGTCACACATAGTGAGAAAGGTTACATATAACTGACCATTATTTCATACCTTAATGGCGGCTATTATTGAACTAACGGTTGACTACCGTACACTGTAAAGAGGTGCTTGGCGTATAGGGGGAAAACAAACAAGTTTCTCCCATGCACATTCTGTAACACATACACTGATTATTTATATTTGCTACTTCTGTGTAATTTATTGAAATTGGGGGATGCATCGAAATATGTTGTTCATATTTATGTGTTTTACTGAGAAATGGAACAGTATAAATACAACTTATTAATTATTCATCAATAAGGAATTTTCTAAATTTTATTTATTCTCCAACGACCCCTTTCAGGTTATCTAAGTACAGTGCTGTTTCTTTCTGTATTTTTGTAAGTGAACAGTTCACTTAAGAGCATTTGATCTTTATTTTCCTCTCACACTTGATGTTTCTTTAAAATAGCGCCATAAGAATAATACATGTAAGCTATATGATGTGTTAGATACTGATCTTGATTTCGAAGGTATAATATATTGTACACAAAATTACAGCGGCTGGTACGTTTATGCTCAATTCCCTGTATCATGTTCCCCAAATGTTTTGTGTGACGTCGACATTCTAGAACACTTTAGGAAGAACACTAACATCGAAGCTGCAGGTCATCCACATATGACGTTTTGGTCTTTATTTTTCCTGTTGAAACAATCACTGACAATATAAACTTTACTACTAACAAACGTTGCTGTCAATCTTTACTGTCAGTCTATAATATTTTTAACAAGATGTTTTTGACTTTTTTCAAAGTCCCATTTACAAGCCTAAGAGTTTGCTAAGATTACAAATGAGTGTTTTTTATAATTACAATATGTTCAGAACACTTAATTATCACTATTACTTCATACTGCATTCCTGATTAATGTTGTAATCAAAGTTCATATACCCTGCTTTACAATACATTACTAAACAGTATTTTGCATTATTGGAGTTCAGTTATGTAATTAATCAAATGTACTGAAAAATACTTTAGTGAAAATCTGTTTAGAAATTATTTTCCTCGGCCTTCGATTAATTTTGAAGTTGCTACCAAATATTATGACATACTTATTTAACTAATAAAGAATACAAATTTATGATAGTACAAGATACGCGGAAAACTGCAGAACATGCACTGATGAAAATACTAGAAGCTTAAATTTGCATTTATGTTACAGTCATTGCTATTTTATACAATTGTCCATTTCATAAAACGTCTAATTACAGCAAGTAGTTTCGTCGTTATGGCTTTTTTTACTGTAGTATAGCTTAACCGAGAAGAACGTGAAACATAAATACAGACAACAAATTAGTTATATGTTAGTTGATACCATTATTTCACGTGCACTAAGAAACATGATTTTTTATCACATCTACAACATTCGTAGATTAAATAATGACTTCATTTTTTGCTACCTGCAAAAAACGTAGTACCAAAGGAAAAGTAAGTTCCTCTACATTTAAGACATTGAAAGATTGAGAAACTTTTCATAAAAACTTATACGTTGTTTTTTATTTCAGTTCGACAAATATGAAGTTTCCTGAAACAGACATCTTCAGTTATTGATTTGATTCAGTTATATTTACTAACAAAACACGTCAGTGTTATCTAGTGAATTATAAAGTATACAAACTGACAAGATGATTATATCATACCTGCCTTCTGGTTCTGGTGACAATTTGTAAAATGACATTCACAATGTTAACTGTTCGAAGTTTGTAAAAAATCATGATTTTACTTCCATTTTCATTTCCAACCGGTTTCATATACAGTCGTAATATTTGGTATACAGCTTCTCTGGGAATACGGCTATGAATTTAACACAATAGAGCTAATATATTACCAAATTTGTATATTTCATTTTCCAAAATATCTTTTTATAAATCACAATTTTTACAATACAATGCTTTATTAGCAGCTGAACTGATTGATGTTTATGTAAAATTTTTATATAATAATCATAGATCTGATAATGATCTATCATTATAGATAGGTAACTGTCAGTAATCCTTATAAGTTTAATATACATCATCGAAGTAGTAATATCTATCATATTACAGGAGGTCCCAGAGCATTTGAATTGAAATTATGTGCATAAAAAATATCGTGCTTTAAAACGTTTAATGCTCTATCAAAATATATATGGTATATTACATATGATACTTAATACCATTTACAAATCAGCTTTAGTTAGACTCGACTTTCATATAATGACACGGACTGATGCCATTGAATAGGCCTGTCCCTTCACCTTTGAGTGCAATTACAAACTTCACTGTCATTCCTGTTATTCGGTTTAAAGAATTGAACAAATTGCATTATTCTGCTCAGTAGTTCAAAAATAAGGATGATATACCTGAACCCTAGGGTTCTCTGACATTGCCATTTTACTGTACACATGCATAAGAGTTCTACTTGATAGTGGAGATATTTTCAAACACTTCTCCAGTTCTTTTCACATTAGGATGGATAACCTTATTTTTTGCCTAAACCTCAGTCAGTTGCAATTATTTATAGCAACAAGAAAAGTCTGATTTATTGCATTCAAGTATAGATATAGCTCTTATGCCGTCCATTGGCAAGCATAAATTCGATCATTCTTTAAACAATGAATTTATCTAGATTTACTAAAAAATTGCTTTAATGGTTACATTTTCAAAGCAGCTTACCAACTCTAGCTTTGATAACTACCTTTAATGTTGTAGTTTAGATATAATAGATAAAACAAGTATTTTGTTACTTGTGCATAACAATTTATTGCACATTGTGATTGTAAGTCGCAGCTTTTTAAAACACAAAAGTTTAAAAGATTCAACTATTTGACACATTTGACATTGTAATTTGACAAAATATTTAACATTGTAAGTTTCCGCATATTAAGGTTAGAAAGCTAGATGATAAATATGAAAAAAAATGGAGTCATAATAAGTTTCTATTTTCTCTAAAGTGTTCCATACGTTATGTTTCAAAAAATGTACTATTTGCATAACTGAAAGGACTTTTGAAATTTGCAAAAAAAAAGACAATTAATGTATAGGAAAATTCAAATTCTCTGACATAATTGTATGGTTTTCAAATGCACAAGCTACACAGAATATGTGACCGTGATATGAAATACCAGGACAAAGCTAACAGTCCTGTGTTACTTAACTTGATTTATTCCAATAAACTCCAAAAAATGAAAACAGTACATCTAGTAGATGAAAAAAGAAAATCTTAATTCGACAGAAGTTTGTAAATCCAAATTCTGCAAAATGTTCTAGTAAATATATAATACATTTTAATAGGTAATGAAGAAATGCAAAAATGTTTGTATTTTCTAATTAAAAACAATATATTGTAATTACTGATCTTCAATGCAGTTCACTTACGAAATAAAACTGAACCCACACATCCAAGTAATACCAGTAGGAGATATGAGCTGTCATGAGTCGTGCAGCTCTTTCCTGATGCATCACCCAAAGCCCCAACTTTTGCATTAGTAGAAGTATTTTTTGTAGATAGCTCATTTCTTAATTTTGTCATACCTTCAATCTCGAGTGGATATTCTGTACTATCTGAAACCGTGAAAACGATCGTATTGTCTGAACTGTATCTTGAAGAAAAAGAGGTCCCTACAAAATCTTTTCTTTCAAAATCAGAAGATTTTGTCGTTGTTTTTAGTGCTTTCATCTCTTCTTCAGTGTACATAGTCAAGTTCAGTGATGTCATTTGATTACTCATCACAGAAAAATGAGCCTCTGTTACCACAAAACCTGACAGATAGGCCTAAAAGACACGAATTGTACAAATCTTTAGATTTTAAAAACATTAATCATTTAAGATATTTCAAATTATTGGTATTACTATACCGAAAACGTTTGGTTGAAAAATGGGGAAACGTTTATTAGAAAAAAAAACATTAATAAGGAAATACCAAATGTATATTTCAATTTAATTTATAAACAGTAAAAGTAGTAATTACGTACCAATTTTATATTGACTACTTCAATATTTTCTGTTATAATAAATTATTATTATTATTTCATAAGAACAAAATATGTCAAATTTATGTCATTCAGGACCTAGTGGCGATTGATAATAGATAATATCATTTCTTATGTATATATATATAGATTATCATTACAATGTTATTTTATTTGAAAATAATAGTTGTTTATTATCATTATTGTTATCTATAATTATCTTATATTAAATAACCAGTCTCAGAAGTCTGTGCTTTTGTTCTTCTTACCTCAATAGTGTAATTGCCAGGAAGAAGAATCCTCCAGTACTCGCCGTTCTTTGTTGAATAGAAATCCATGTCTCGTCCTTTGATTTTCAATCTCGTTTTGGATAGAAAGTTTCTGTTTGAGTCTATGACTAAACCTTTAACACCTAAAAAAATGAAACATGAATTTGTTAACTTTGGAAGAAAATAATAGTTACAGGTTATATTTATTCCCGTGGATGTCAAAGTCACGTTGTAAAGAGAATAAACAAAAACTACTTTTCAACACTTGAATTTTTACCCTTTTGAGATATTATCTAAAACACATCCGACTGGTTTTCTTGAATTTTAAAAATTAAGTCTGTTTCAAAGAAGCCACATGCTACTGTAGTACGGTAACGCATAACCTTACTTATTGTAAAAGACAAAGCATATATGATACAAGAATATATATATAAATATGAATCAATATCATAGTTTTAGAAAGTCGAAGAGTCACACATGGTAGGTTTGTGAATCCACACCATGACATGAAAATAAGGGTACATCGTAATGTTGCATATCTTAACATTACGTAAAAACATTTCTGATCATGAGTAGTATAACAAATGTATAGACGAGAAAAAGAAGTGAAATGAGTTTTTGTGTAAGCACATTCTGAGTAAATCAAATATATTTCTGAAGTTAATATATCATCCAATTTATAAGACTGGTATGTATTTTGTGAGAAAAGAAACTATTAATACAAATATAACTGGATAATGTACGAGGAAATTATTTGAGTTAACAAACTAAAGATTGCAATCATTCACTAAATTATTAGGTCGTCAAGAATTAATGTCGCGTTTTGAAACAATTTTATTTACCCCCCCCCCCCAAAAAAAACGTACTTCACGTATGATAATTATACGAACCGCGTAAATGTCACGTTAGTGTAGCCTGTATAAAGTGTAAGGTTCAGTATACTCTGATCCCTTATAGTGATGGCACACGACGAGACACACAGTAGGCATGTAATGCTGTTTGAATACAAGAAGGAAAACAACGCCTCTGTAGCCACAACGAATATCAAAGAATTTTATGGAAATGTTTTGAACGTTCGTAAGTGTCAACGATGGTTCCGCAAATTTCATTCAGGTGACTAGCCTTAAAAACTGTGATGGGAGGAACCGACATGTTGGAATTGATATTGATGCTCTGAAGAGGCTTGTTGAGTCTAATCCAAGGCAACACGCTCGTGAAATGGCCCTGAAATTGCATGTCTCTTACGAAACAATATGTAAACATCTAAGGAATATGGAAAAACGCAATAAAGAGGGTGTTTGGGTGCCTCACGAACTGTCCAATGATCATCGTTTCCAATGTATGAACATTGCTTCGTCTCTTCTGAAGCGTAAAGCGCGTGAACCATTTTTGGACAGAATTGACACCAGTGATTAAAAATGGATTTTCTATGCGAATATTAAATGCCAAAAACAATGGCTCAGTCCTAGACAAAAGCCACTTCCGACCCCAAAACCTGGACTCCATCCGCAGAAAGTGATGTTTTGCATTTGGTGGAACATCAAAGGAGTAATTCACAGCTAACTATCAAGATAAAGATCTATAGTCAACAACTGGAACGTTTAAATCAAGCCCTTCATCAGAAATGCCCTTCACTCGTCAATCGGAAAGGTGTTCTTGTTCTCCACGACAATGCACGTTCACATGTGGCAGGTTTGACGCAACACAAGATTATGGAGTTGGGTTGGGAATTTCTCCCCCAACCACCATGTTCTCCAGATATGACACCATCAGATTGCCATCTTTTTCGTTCGCCGCAACACCATCTGAATGGAAAAACGTATGACAATTTGGAAAGTGTTAAAGAGGACATCGACATGTGTTTTGCTTCAAAGCCAAGCGATTTCTTTAATCAGGACATTAACAACCTGACTGTAAGATGGAAAGCATCATCGATAAGAATGGAGACTATTCCATTTAATTAATGTTTTGTTTTGTTTTGTTATATAAGTTGTTCGGGTTTTTTAATCAAAAAAGCGACATTAATTTCTTGACGACCTAATATGACTAAAAATTTTATAAATATTCAGATACACTACACAAAATTCAATTTTTTTTAAGGACAAAACATATTTTTCAAACGTGTTAACAAACACTAGATTAATCATAACATTTCTTTATAAAAAGTCCTCTAAAACTACTTTATTTTTTCTTTATCTCTATGAGAATATGCAACCTTCATGAGCTGCTCCCAAAAATTTCAGCAGAGATTCCCGATTTGATGCCCAAAAGTGAGGTAATTCTGAATGGTGAGGGTATTTGCAGCATGAAAGTTCTACAGTGATCTCCATACAACCTGCTTGTACATAGTTGTAATCCTGCATTCCTCCTAGAAATAAGGTAAAAGAAGTATTAGCACTCATCTTCACTGAATGCGCAAAACATATAAATACGTGAAAATCTGCATTATATATTTGTTAAGAAACCCTATAAAAACTATAGCACTTTGAACTGTCTTCATTAAAAACAAAGCCAAAATGAAGTCAATGCCTTTTCGATTTTTCTTTATATATATCATGAATCCACGGTTGAAAATGTAAGGATTATTTTGTTTGATGTGATTTAACCAACCTTTTATATATTCAACCATTATGACAATTCATTTTAAGTATTGTAAGCACAATGACTGAATTATAGTAAATAGAGTTACTGTTTCAATGGGTAAAATAATTGCTTCAGTGCAGAATTAAATATTTCGATATGAGTGATAATTAACACAAGTTGGAATTGTTTTAGTGTTAAGGCAGCACTTATCGTTAATCTATGTTCAAATTAAAATACTTTCCGTATGATTATATAATTAAACTAAACTATACAAAAAAAAATGGATGACATTTTATAGTTCTTGTTTTTTTCACTATAAACAATAGAGTTGAAATTATAGTACATTTTAGAAGGGTGCACCATTAGTAGTAGGCCTCCTTCGGCCATGTTTGACCATGGATGAGCATTCGTCCATTGTTAGTTCATGTTGATCGCTCGTCTAGAGCAGCGTCTCTTGTGACTAAGGGGACCGACACGAGAGTGACAGTCCCGGTTGCAGAGGTCACATATGTACGTTGACGCTGGTCTGTTGGCTGCCTGTTCCTTTTGATGCGCTCGCTTCTCTTCTGCCGCCACATTCAATTCCTCTTCACCAATCTTCAGCTGTTTACGGAGAGTGTTTCTCCAGATCGCGCGATCGGCAGCGAGGTCCTCCCAAGTTTAGGTGTTGATGTTGAGCACCTTCATGTCTCTTTTGCAAATATCTTTGTATCTCAGCAGCGGGCGGCCGATGCCTCTCTGTCCCTCGGCAAGCTCTCTCTCGATACTATGGTCAAAACAATATAATTATCAAAATAAGAAAATGTTAAAGTTGCTGTTATTATATTTTGAATTAATTGTTCAGTTCATTAAATTCTTCACTAAAAATTAACTAACTAATAACTTACCGAACCATTAACATATTTTCATATTTTGATTATAGACGTGGTTTATTACATTGTTTATGTTTTGCTTTTTACGCTATATTATTTGATATAGAACCTTCTGTATTTAATGCTTGATTGGCCATTATTTTTTAATAATTCTAATCACATTGGACAAAGCTTTCTTTTTCTGAAACATTTCTTTGTAAAGTACTGATATTTTCAAAGCGAAACCCAAAACTCTAGCGCTTTCGAATAGTTGACTATTCTTCTTATTCTCCTGAAGAAGAATAGTCAACTATTCGAAAGCGCTCGAGTTTCGGGTCTCGTTTTGAAAATATTACAACTTCGGTAGGTGATCCTGTTGTGTTAAATACTTAACCTGGATTTGTAAAGTAATGGTTACACTTCACATTAATCTATTATTTCATACACTACTAACTAACACAGAATATATTCTGGCATGAAAAACATTTCTGCAAAATAGTATCTAGTGTATGAAAAATAGTCTTCCTCTTTGGAACGCGCCACACTTTACAGCCAACAGAATGAATAGTTATCAAATTATATCTCCATCTGTTTCA
>NW_013667418.1:231906-239183 GCF_000517525.1 Limulus polyphemus
GCAGATTGCGAGTCGAGCTCCCTAACCACCTGGCCATGCTAGGCATACGCGGAAATGACATCATAGTTTTGAATTTAAACAGATTTGGTATTGAACTTTATTTCATGCTGACAGAAGCAACTAAAAAACTTCAAAAATCATGAAGAAAAATTCATGTTTCATGTGTGATTTTAAAAAATTACTGAGCCAAGTACGGTCCAGTGGTCAGCGTGCCGAACTGTGGAGCTGCGGTTCGCGCTCTGTTACCGCCTTTTCAAAAAATCACGCTCGGCACATTAGAGCCGGGGGTGCGTTATAAGAATGGCGTCCAAATTTCATTATCCGGTTAGAGCGCCAACAAAATAGCGGCGGGTTTTGTTGACTATAGCTGTCTTCTCCCTCTCTCTCTTTAGTCTATCAGTTCAAAATTAAGGGCGGCTAGCATAGATAGCCCTCAAGTAGCTTTCGAGCGATCCAACTACACATAATCAAATATTTCATGGTCATAGCAGAAAAAATGAAACGCAACGACGTGACAATGAAATATTAACAAGTAAAGAAGAAAAAAAAACGTTTCAAAAATAAGGAAGTGAATGCAGGGATTGCTATTTTCAATCCATCAAAAACAATGCAAACAATTTAGTAGGGATGGCATTTGCTTCATAATGAGTTATCATGTAATAAAAAGCAAGCAGAACAAAGAAGAACAAGAAATTCAAACTTCTTGCTATGATATTTACAGGCATTCCAAGAACTTGTGACTCAGTCATTACATAGATATCGTTATAAAAGGAAACACTGTACATTATTGTAAAGTTCTGATGGCCTATTGAGGAGATATTTAAAATACCATTTCGATGAACAATCCGAGCCATCCCTACACAGGCAGTGCTACCGCCTGCCAGATACTAGGTAATTGATGACAAAACGCTTCGGGAATTTTTCTATAAAATTTCTATGTGTTATGTGATAACAAATATATGGTTGAGTAAGACAAAATTTAAAAAGAAAATTACTTAAAATTTTCAAGTCTTCGGTTTCTTCTTACAGGCCCCCCAGTAGCACAGCGGTATCTCTACGGACTTACAACGCTAGAAACCGGGTTTCGATACCCGTGGTGGGCAGAGCACAGATAGTCCATTGTGTAGCTTTGTGCATAAATTCAAACAAACAAACAATATTCTTCTTACAGAGATATTAACATTTCTGGGTTTAGTGAAGTAACTAAGTGCTTAAATAAATTAAAATACAAAATAATACAATTGCTTGGCATATTCATATATAGCATCACCTAGTGTTTGTTTATAGCAAAATTACTAAGCCAATCCCCCGCCATCCCTAATTTTGAAGTGCCAACCACAGTGAAAGCAATCCGCCCGGAACTACTCACTGCTGACTCTTGGGCTACTCTTCACTAAGGAATAATGGGATTCACCACTATATTTTAACGTCCCCACGACTGAAAGGCGAGCATGTTCGGTGCTGGAATTTGATCTCGTGACTCACAGATTCAAGTTGAGTGTCCTAACCACTAAGCTATTCGTGTTTTGAATCAGTAGCTAGAACTTACATTTTCTGTCGAAACTTTTGAAATACAATATTTAAAAAAGAAAATTATACTTAGGAAGCTATACTCATTACCAGTTTATTCTTGGTTTTTATCTAAGTAGTTTGCTTGCTCTGATCGTAAGTTAATGCCCCCCAGTGGCCAACGCTAGAATCCGGCAGAGCACAGATAGCCAATTGTGTAGCTTTGTTCTTAATTACAAACAAACAGACAAACAAATCGTAAGTTAATATTAACTTGTTTGTATCAAGACCTACTACTACTACAGCCTTTTGAGTATTGAATTTTCTTTAACAACGCTTTTTAATTACGTTTTAACACAGCAAAGCCACGCCGTGTGTTTGTTGTATTCCAAGTGCAAAAAACATATTTTTAGTGAAAATTAAAAATCCAGCATACAAAGTATCCAGAATAATGCTAAGTTTGCAGGCCTTGCCTTACTGATGTGGAACAAAAGAGCAAGTGCTTAGGAGTATTGCTAAAGAAGTGGTTGTTAATGTTCTATACGTATTACTAGTGATATGTGTTTGCATTAAAAGAATCGCAAAGAAAGGTTAGTGTTTTCTTTATTGATATTCAAACCGACTTAAATTTCTTTCTGTAATTTTTATATACAGCAATAAATGGTTTTTATAAATCATGATTCAGTTTTTTCTGTTACTAGCTTGATTTAGGATTAAACTAAATTTCCTAAGCTGGTCTAACCCCGTGAGATATTATTAGGTTTACGTCCGAAAATACCGTTAACAGCGATGATATTCAATTGATGAAACAATGCATTCTAATCTTTGTAAGCCTTCGGCCAGGTTTGACCATGGATGAGCATCCGTCCATTGTTAGCTCATGTTGATCGCTCGTCTAGAGCAGCGTCTCTTGTGACTAAGGAGACCGACACGAGAGTGACAGTCCCGGTTGCAGAGGTCACGTATGTGCGTTGACGCTGGTCTGTTGGCTGCCTGTTCCTTTTGATGCGCTCGCTTCTCTTCTGCCGCCACCGTCAATTCCTCTTCACCGATCTTCAGCTGTTTACGGAGAGTGTTTCTCCAGTCGGCGCAATCGGCAGCGAGGTCCTCCCAAGTTTCGGTGTTGATGTTGAGCACCTTCATGTCTCTTTTGCAAATATCCTTGTATCTCAGCTGCGGGCGGCCGATGCCTCTCTGTCCTTCAGCAAGTTCTCCGTAGAGGATGTCTTTTGGGATTCGGCCATCCTTCATACGGCGCACGCTAACACCGATGTCTTGTCTCGTACGAACCAATCTACCATGTACACTCTGTTACGACAGCGCCGGTTGCGCTGGATAGGCCATTACCTTGTCTTGCCAGGAGATACCAAGTATGCGTCGTAGGCTTCTGAGGTGGAGGGCATTCAGTCTTTTCTCTTGGCGGGCATAAGTAGTCCACGTCTCGCTGCCATATAGAAGGGTGCTGAGGACACAGGCGCTGTACACAGACATCTTCGTCTTTACTGTCAGCTTAGAGTTTGTCCACACTCTTGGCGTAAGGCGAGCAAGCATCGTGGTTGCCTTTCCAATCCTCCTGTCGATCTTAGCATCAAGCGAGAGGCTGTCAGTAATGGTAGAGCCAAGGTAGATAAACTGGTGAACGACATCGAGCTCATAGTCATCGATATTGATGACTGGTGGTGCCGGTGTGTTCTGGCTCAGGACATTTGTCTTCTTCAGGCTGATGCTTTGAATACAGTTAATGAATTTGTTTCATTGACAGTATGGTGCCTCACACTGCTATAACATGACTGTTAGGTATCTATTGTAAAATTCTAGATTTTTAATTTCTGTATTTGCTAAGGAAAATTAAAAATCGTTTATCACTGGAAGTGCTTTTTATCTAGATCTCAGTCTCACCCCAATCAGTCTTCTGTTTCTAAGAGGATTAATAGATCATTCTAAGAATTTCATGGATTCAGTAAAGTAAACCCTGTAGCTATTCTTTTCTGGTATGCTTGTCAGAGCTTGATCCTTTGTCTTTGCCCTACAGATAAATGTATAGAGTACATGTTTCACACATGAAGGCGATTCGTAGCAAATTTTAGTAAATTTAATAGATTAAATAAATGTGAGAATACTTAGATATGAAATACGGTTGATAATTTTATGAATAATTGCTACTGAAGTATTATGACAAGATGTTATTCCAATAATGCTTCCAGCTAAAGTATATTAAAGCAATGTTATTTTAATGGCAAATACAAACACCACTGTAGTATTACTTGATGTATTATTTCAGAGAAAATTTATTCAACAAACTTTCCTCGCTAGGATTACGATAAAGGACTGTAAGTGATATTAGTTCTGGGCTTTTATGTCTGCCACATGGATGAAAAACTCAGTAATGTGTCGAGCAGAAGAGCCTTCCAGCAATAAGGTTAGAGGTGTTGCTCTGCAAAGAAGCTGACCTTATGTACCTGTTGTCACAGAGAGGACATTCATCTTACTTTCTTCAGCCTATTAGGCTTATATTGTCTGCAACTATTTGGAGTGAAAAAGTTTATATATTTATATACACATTTATGTAGT
This sequence comes from Limulus polyphemus, assembly GCF_000517525.1. Lineage (NCBI taxonomy): Eukaryota > Metazoa > Arthropoda > Merostomata > Xiphosura > Limulidae > Limulus > Limulus polyphemus. Next base: position 235,987 of record NW_013667418.1, read on the forward strand.
ATGGGTTAATTCCTACTTAGCAGGAATCCTTGATTTGGCTAACTTGCTCTATCCTATCTATATGCAATTCCAAGGTTCTTCATCCATTATAGGTAGGAGACACGGTCTGGTACTGACAGTTCTCTTGCTTGGAATTGTGTGATCAGTATTATCCATCATTGGCCAATTTATTAATATACTTATCTGCTTATTGTTTGTTATTCCATAGTAAGAGATGATGCCAAGTTAAGAAGAGATTCTGTGCTGAAGCCTGAGGAAGTGAGAAATCTAATTTGTTGATAAATGACATCCGATGGAACCTGTGTTATAATCTTCTATCAAAGTTCTTGCCACACATGTGCGCAAGGGTTTTCGAAAAGGGTTCGACTGAACCCCCTATTTTGTGATGTAAAACAATTATGCATATATATAGTTATAGCGCAACTGCTTATGATATTTAACATTTTCTACATAGTCTACATTCTTCTGAGGAAGCATTAGCATTTTTTGGCTTGAAATAGTCGCATGCCCCCAGACCCCCGTAGCATTAGTATGCTTTTTATGCTAATTGTGCTTCGCACAATATGTGTTTGCTTTTGATCTCACAAATTAGAAACCCCTTTCAAACATTCTGCGCATGGGCCTGCTTGTAAGCAATAACAAAAGTGTCTGTTATATCTAGTAGGATGACAGAATAAGAAATGAGAATTAAAGTGACAGGTGGACTCAGTATCGTGAAAAATATGTCGACTTGAGCAGATTATTTCAGTAACGACGCATAAAAAAAGAATAAGAAAGTTTAACAAGAAATTTAAAAGATCCAAGAAAATTATGTTTGAATGTTAAACTCAAAGTAATATTTTACAAAAACACAAATGGCAAAATTACAATATTTTTGTTGATCCACCACTACCTCGAGCCTCCCGAGTCATTAATTATAGTTATAGTAAATGATAGTAATATTACAATATAAATTTCTATGTGTTATATTTTATATAAGTATTAATTAAAAGATGTAAAAGGTGCTGTATGTTGTTGAAGTTAGGTATGCTGTCAATGACCTTTAATTTATACGTTTACATGCTTTCATTTAGTATCTTGCTGTGTAAAACACATATAACAAGATAAATAAAAAAGTGGGAATTTATAAACCTACAAATAGGGATCGTAAAAAAAATAAGGAAACAAGGCTGGAGAGACTGAAAACATTATTTACTCAAACTACAAACTCCTATTTAGGCTCTATGCTGTTACCTAGAATTACATTTTGTGAGGTCAAAATTGGGATTTGTAGTTTGAGTATATAATGTCTACAGTATCTCCAGCCTATTTCCTTACTTTTTTACAATCACTATTTGCAAGTTTTTAAATTCCCAATTTTTTATTAATTTTGTTTGTTAGTTTTGTTATGCTTAACTATGGGCAAATAATTCTTGATATGGTAGCTAACTTTATACATTGTAATGATAATAAATATAGCTAGTATCTAGCTGATACGGTTAATGATGATTTACTGTAGCTATTGACTATTTGATCGCATTAGTTTCAGATGGAAAATGTTAAGCTGTAGCTGGAGATTGTTATGGAGATTTGTTTGAGAATATATTGAGCATCTATAGTTTTTGTGTAACTAGATTCTCGATATATAGTGCATAGCAAGACACAATTCCCACTAAGCGCATATAAAATTTTACCAGTAGAAAAGCGGCCTTTTCAAATAAAACATATACGTCTAAAACATTGCTTTAAGTAAACTTTTGTGTCTTTTAAAGTAGTTATTCTACAAATGTGTGTAATAAAATTTAATATTATGTGTATTGCTTTTTTTTACTGCTTCACTTCATACATAATATAAGGGTTGGTTCCCTAAGTACACCGATTGTATAGTGTACAAAGCATTGAGTATCTACATGTTACAGTCATCTAATGTTTAGCTATTATTGACTGGTAATTCCTGTTTCACCCTGTACTTAAGCTTTTTAAAATAACACAAGATATATGTAAAAACAGCTAACTTCAAGGTGTGATGATAACATAATTTACAATAGAATTATGATTTGTTTTAGCTTATGTAAGATATAGAAGAAACAAATCGACTTTTCAATACCCTTATGACTTTCGCAGTACATTATTTAGTATTCTACAAAAGGTTTTGATGCAGTATACTAAGTCGTTATTGTTGTAGGCTAGCAAGAGTAGAATGTTAAAAATAAAAATTACAAACGGGCCGTCTTGAGTGAATTTTATTTTCCTTGTAAGTCTAACATGAGTGCTAATTTTTGTGCATTTTTACATGTGTACAGCCTTGGCTGTCAATACTGAAGGTTTTATGGTGTTGTTTGAATTGAATCTATATTGTTGAAGGTGATATATGCCCGAACGTTCTATTAGAGTTTTATGCAATTCTTTGCATCCCTATTATGAACCACTGTCGTGGTTCCTGATACACGTAGAAGTTTCTTCTTTGCTACTATAATTTATGAAGAAAAACTTAAAAACTATAAGTACCACTGTTCGTCAAATGTAAAACATGATCTTTATATTTAATTTTTCTATTTCTATAACCCTATAAAAAGAAATGCATAATCAAATTCCGGAGAGACCTTTCAACAGAGTATATATTTTTCTTCTTTATAAACGATTTGCATTGTCTTCATCAGATACTATTAAAAAACTCTTAAATTGCTAAGCCATTAATCTAGAAGAGGTAAATAAACATTTTCCCCCTTTTCTTTTGCATGATACTGAACAAATGGTCCCATGTTGTGTTTACCGGTGTGCACGCGAATGTATCACAGAAAAGGCATTCTGATGTAATCACTAGATGGCATTAATTACAGTCCAAGTTTATATCATTAAGTACAAATAGTAGGGATCCTGATGAAACGAAATGGTAACCATAAAAGTCGCCCGTTTAAATCCACCTTTAAAATGTCTGAATATTAACAGTGGTTCCTTTCTTATACCAGTATACATGTATAGAACGGACGATGCTCTACTTTGGGCATATAATTAGATTTGAGGGTAGGTTGGTAGAGATCCTGATGAGTAATAAAATCGAATCTTGTAGACTCGCGTCCCACTGTTGGTATTACTAGCGCACAAAAATATAGCTAATAAAAATGGAACAAACAGGTATAACAAAAAAATAAATTATAAAGACAAATAGGGATCGATCTATATGTGACCTAGCTAGCTATAGTAATATAGAAAGTGTT
>NW_013667419.1:0-8750 GCF_000517525.1 Limulus polyphemus
ATTATTATCACTGCTCCAGGATCTCAATATATGCAATTTCAACTCGTAAGCCTTTTCGCCTATCTTACTATAATGGACGTAACGTGTATGTCAGTATCTATGTGCATAACCAAAGTTCCTGCGCCATCTATCGAATAACAAAACAAATAAAAATTTCACACTCTGGGTATATTCAAAACTCAGACAATTAGAATAATTACTCTGTTATTTGCAACAACAATTTCTTTATAATATAACACAATTTTCAACAAAAATATTTTCCTCATAACAAGAATACGACTTTCACTAGGATTGTACGTGAGGGTTTGATTATATCTTTATTGATGTAATTTATAAAGGCAGTACTAAGAAACTGGAGTTCTTAAAATCTAATATTTTTTTCAATAAACAGTCTTTTAATATATACAAACATTACAGTTTATATCAGTAAAATGTATGAAAATTTTGAGTTCTGTACATTGAATCATTTTGATGCAATGAGTTGCGTATTACTAAAGAGCACAATCCGAACACTTTCCCCGTGCAGTATTTCTCTTTAAAAAATTCATTTTTAGAGAATGTCCACTTTTTCTAATTTTTTTTCAATGAGGTATGAATATTACGATTGGCAATTACTAGCACAAACAGCCGCCCGTACGGCGGCGTCTCTGCTAGTACATGTAACTACTGGTAACATATTAGGAAGGGCATACGCCCATTTTGTAGATAATTACAATATTCATATGAGAAAATATTAACTTAATTGAGAATTCGATCACATTAATTCAACAAATTTATCACTGAATATCAGATCATGAAAAAAAAAAGATTGTAGCTTCACGCATTTACAAATTATTATAAACGCATAAAAAGTCACCTATCTAACTACAATATAAGATTTACTTAGAAAACAGTAAAATGCTGGCGGGATGTGCAATGCTATTATCCACATTTACCCTCCGTGCAGTGCTTTATTCCTCATAAACTTTTACAGCTCCTCTGATTATGTTTTTAATACTCTCACTGTCCTTTTCTTTTTTTGCAATTAAACTATTTAACCCATCATCTGTGAGTAACTGAAATCTTACGCCATACATCCACATTTATTTTCCGTGTTTGAGCAAATTGTTTGTAATTAGGCCTAAATGAATCAACGTGTTTTTACTGTGCTGCAAAAAACTGTCGTCTGCAAAGTTCTGCTGCGACGTCGAAATGCATGTAAACGCCCTTGCTAACCAGGAGACACTGTTATTGACCGGCTTTTCAAGGAAACATGTTAAGTGTTTCATACCATTTGATGTTCTTTCGACCAATCATAACCCAATAATTCATGCTAGGAATAGAATACAATCTATTAATCATCAGCCGGTGTCATTATAAATTCAGCAGTAAAGACAAAGCAGATATTCTTATATAACATGTGCAATATAATTTTATTATTTTTGAGCTACTGTTTACTGATGAAGTTATAACTGGAATTTTCTCTGAAAATGATTAATGAATATTGTGGGGAGGACAAAAAGTCTTCGACAAGGTTTACAAGAGTGACTTCCTTCCAACTGCTTCAGATTCCTGTATTCTGGGAAACACTTCAGACTGAATTTGTGTAGTAAAATTCACTCATTACAATGCTTGAGGTGTTTATGATCTGCCGTTTTCCGACATTCTTCATATAAATAAAATAGATATCAGAGAACAAAATCTACAAAGTATTGTTGAACCACTATGATAACCACACTATTCTATATTATTAACTGTTGCACTACAATGCGTTACGTTTACACATACAAACGTTCAAGAAACGCCTTGGTACAAAGGTAGCTTGACAACAAGCGTTTCTATCGTTCATTTCCAAGAATTAACAAATGAACCTAGTGGAAGTTTCAGTAACTATTAATAGTAAAACTTATCACTAAACGTTTTTTTACCACTATGAAGGCAGAATTGCTTTCATTGTATATCTTTGTGATTCTGTTATCTGATGCGCAAACTTCAGTGATAGTAAGAAAGCGATATGAAAAAATAAATACATAGTAGCCATAAATAATAGAATAGTATTGCAACAAAAATGCAATAATTTTTATCTTCAATCAGTTGAAAAGCGAAAGCAGAAGCAATTCCCATGATGAAGTAAGAGCATACAATTCAAATTTTGAGTTAGTCTGTGTAGAACACAATGTAGATACCCATTCTGATTAAAATTTGTGTTTCTAGCGTATTATTTGGATAGCATTTGTTGTTAGGAAATACATTTCTTCTTCTACATATGTTGTCTAGTCCTGTTACTTTTGAATTACCATGTACATACATACACATTCGTGCATATATATATAAACGGCAGGGTGCTCTTGACAATGTGAGTTGATAAAACTTTAAGAACTTTGTGTGCTGGGAGTTTTTGTTGTTAAAAATAAAACAAAAATTTTCGATTTTGACAGCTTAGCAATATATATATATATGTATATATTATTTATTTATTTGTTTGATATGTAAATATCATATATATCACAAAGAAACGCAGATTTAGGATCAGCTGGAATCACTTTAAACAATAATTTTTGCCATTTTATAAATACAGTAAAGCTAAAACTTATTAAATTAGAAAGGTAAGTAACTGCTACAGTCTTTTATTACCATTATCGGGTCACTTTTTTGTTAATTACGTAATTAGTGAGTTATAACAAGTAAAAGTAAACAATAATAATATTTGTTTTCTAAATTTTGCAGGCTAAAATCAATACATGCAAGTTCTACATATATATATGTGTTATGTCGATTTAGGAACTAAATATACCTGCAGACTTAGTGCTGAGCCATTGGGGGCATTGATAATGCAGACATGCCATATGTGTAATAATTTTATATCTTATACATAAAAATGTTAATTTTCATTTTTAGACACATATTATCGTTATCAAGAAAATGTGAAAGAACGAGCAATAAAGCTCGCCTTTATCAGTTGTTATTTTCTTAAAATGGAGTTTAGTTTAATGATGAAATAATATAGAACTAGATGAAACAGAAGAAAAACATCACGGATGGAAATAAGGACATCATAAGTATGATGAAACAGAAAGATCCGTTCTCAATACACAAGTGAATCAACTAAGACAAACAAGAGTTTTGTTTGTTTTTTTCTAATCAGCATAAACTACTTATGGTGTCTTTTGTTACCTCTTCAGTCGACAGCTGAAGTAGTTATGGCCAACACAGTGATCTCTTGGCCTAGTCAATCAAGAAGACAACAGGGAGAATCCCTTAACCTACTTTCTTTTTTATCTCAGAAATGAATTTTCAAAATTGTACTTACGTGTTGCAATTTTCATGCAGTATTTTTTCTTTTCTAAACAAATACTTGCAAAGAAGATATAAAAAATTCCTAAATAAAAGATTCTATCATAAATAGCCGATTTTATGTTTATTACAGCTGTAATGCGTGGGTTTTAAAAATGGTATATTGAAAGAGGTAGATCCATTATATTGAATGTTACACAGTAAGATAACGTTTATCATTAAGGAGATATCTGACGTGTCACGAAATGATGGTGTCGTTCCAGAGAACCGCTTCGACCCGGTCAGAAGTGACCGCCTTGACTCTCCACATATAAAGACTGAGCTGATAACCCATTTAGTTAATGTTGTTGCATCTTAGCTTTGGCGCACGCATTTGCAACATCTTTTTTTACTCAGAAGTTCTGATGCAAGTGTGTTTGAATGGTTAGCGTGAAATTAAATATTCAAAGTTTATTAAAAATATAGAAAGGAACAGAAGAGACAGAATATTAAAGGACTAGATCTTCAATGTTTGAATAATTTAATAAGAGTAATAATTAATTTATAATGTTTCTTTTTGCACTTTGTGCTAATGTATTTTCCGAGGTAGCAGCTGGAACCAAAGGAAGCATAGCTGTTGGTGTTTTATATAGTGTAAGTACATGAAAAATGTAAACCTAATTCTTTTGGATTAGACATGGGCTAAAATTAACTATGTACATATTATTCCTTACCTGCCAGGATGCAAAATAACTAAAAAGGTAGTCTTATATTTATATTAAATGGGTCGGGCGTGGCTTAATGGTAAGCGTGCCAAGACAGTGAATCCGAGGATTCGTGGTTCGCGAACTACTGTAGCACAAACTCACTCCACACTTAGGAGCCGTGAGTGCGTTAAAGAGTGAGAGTCGAATTATACTATTCGGTCAGACAACCGTAGCCAAAGAGCTCGGTGACCATACCTCGCTGTCCCGGTGTCCCGAAGAATGTCCCGGTTTTAACTTAACTCACTTTTTTTTTTTGTAATAGGTGACTCATTATTTGCCCAATCGTTCAAGTTTTAAAACAAAACTAGTAATCTACTTTTTGACTATTGTTGTAGCAACTAGAGACGAAATACAGAAAATGTAACCAACATTAATGTAAAGTGCGATTTTAAACTGTTGTGAACGGTATAAATGACACCTGGCTTGTTGCAGTGACACCATCAGTCACACGATCAGTGAGGGATATGGCTTGTTGCAGTGACACCATAGGTCACACGATCAGTGAGGGATATGGCTTGTTGCAGTGACACCATCAGTCACATGATGAGTGAGGGATATAATATTCTCGGACTAATTTGACCACCTGACATTTTTTGTTACCGGTGCGTTTGACTAACTTATCTTTTTGTATGCAGACAGCTTTGCTCGAAATTTTGAAGCAGCCAAACAAAATCACATTCAAAATTGTGTGGTATGTGAATTTTCAAATATCGTTTTTTATATTTATTTGTTTGTTTGTTATTAGGAACAAAGCTATTTACGCTCTGCTCACCGCGAGTACAGAAATCCGTTTTTGTTTTTTTTTTGTGTGTGACCGGCTAAATCACCGGGCTCAGTTTCGTAAAATATATTCGCTGTTGTTACTTCTGCCTTAATGTAAAGGTGCACAATGAACTATCTACATTTTATCCATGCGGGGACTCGAACCCCGGGTCTCAGCATTTTAAGTCTGTAAACTTACCGTTGAATCACCGCTGGCCAGGAAAAAAGCGATAACGTTTTCAGTGTAATAGCTGTTTTTCTTAAAATCTGTTTGTTATGTATGACTCAAATAGGTAGATCTAAACGTAAAACCTAATGTAAATTGTACAAAAAAGGTATATATATTTATGTATGTATATATTTTATATATACGTTTAGTATTCTTCTGTATGTATATATATGTTTCTTAAAAGGCTGAAATATGTTTAAATCTTAATAAATAAAAGTCGAGATATATTCTGTTAACATTGTAGAGGGTAATGCTGTTCCCCTAGCTCTTTTCACCTGGTTTACGGTGTTGTTTTTGAGTTAACGTTACGTTCTACAATTGAAAATTAACCCCTGAATTGTTAGCAAGGATATCCTAATTCTATACTATGCACTGCTCAACATGGCGTAAAATGATATACGTGTATATAGCCACAAATCGTGAGAAAAGAAAAAGACAGCTGCTACTGCATCCTCATTTTCCTATTCATGTAAAGTATTGTTTATAACTGCAGTTTGTTAACTTCAATGGGAATTTAGATTTAAGTTAGAACAGTTCCTTAAGATTTTTGGTTTCTAGTTAAGCAACACAATAGGCTATCTGAGCTGTACCCACCACGAGTATCGAAACCCGGTTTCAGGTGTTATAAGTCCGCAGACCTGCCGCTGTGCCACTGGGGGCGTTACTGAGCCTTGATAATCAAACACTAATTAATTTATGTTTGGAAAGACATACTTCTAAAACCTGAGAACAATCAGGTTAAACTTACCATTTATATAATTTACAGCTTTATATTTATGAGGGAACATTATTGACTTTTCTTTACCTGTTGACTGGTTGACTTGCGAATTTAGAAGCAGCGAGAATATCCTTACCTCGTTCTTTATTAAATTAAAAGGTTAGTTGTAGCTGCAAGAAAATTAAGATAACCAAAAACGTAAGAAGATACCGAAAAAAATCAGTCACCAAAAATAATAATAACCATATCTCTTTGTGTTTGTCTATTAAACAATGTTACAAAAATGTTATACTCTTAAACATGTAAGTGTCAAATCATACACAAACAACGTGTAAGCCATTCATTGAAAGACCAAATTTTCAGTAAGTTTTTATTTTAAAATTACTTAATAATTATTTATTGTGCTTACTCTGTGAGTTATAAATATAAAATGCCCATCTTACTGTCAGATGTTTTAGTTTACATGGATGTAGCGTATGTTTTGATGGAAGATGTATCATTACATTTAGTATTTTGTTTCCACAGATAGGGATGATATCAACTATTGTGCTTCAAGTAATGGGGCTAATGGATGACTTCCTTGATAATACAGGTAAATATATAGTAGTTCTGATATTCTGCTTTCATCATTAACTTTATTTTACGAATTATTTAGCTCATTTCAGTCAAACCTGGCCCCATTGGCTGAGCAGTTAATGTGTGGGCTTATATCGCTAAAAATCGGATTTCGGTACTACAGTGGGCAGAACACCGATAGCTAAGTGTGTAGCTTTGCGCTTAACAAGAATCAAATATTCCATCCAGCATGAATATCAGGATTATATAAAAGAATTTTCTCCTTATGGGAGTACAAGGAAAGAGAGGTGAACAATAGCAACATAAATGTTTTTTGTTGTCCAACGACTGCAGAGCAGAAAACACGCTCCCTATGGGTGTACACGCAAAGTGGCGAACTATAGCACCGACAACAATGCACATAGCTGATCAAAGGTAACACACTGAACATTTGTATCGCTAAAGCTCATTACTTTCCATATACTCTCATATGGGTTGTGGGTTTGATTATTACGTCTCAGTTTAAGAAAACTGTCACTTATCAAAGTTTTCGAACTTAGTTTGCTGATAACTATTAATCATATAAAAGAACGACATTTTTATCATTGTGTGTTGATGAAGTAAGCAAAGGTGTGAAAGTGAACAATCTATAAAACAGGCAATAAATGAAAACTTGTATGTTATGTATCATGTTTATCAAGGAATATAAACTCTACAACACATTTTACATATTACTGAATTAAGAAACCTTATAAATAAACGATAAAAACATTAGAAAACTTTCTAATTCGATTTTATGTCCTTTATCGCATGCCAGACCTGAAGTTTTATATACTTAATTCTCTCTAGATAGTTACTGTTTTCTAAAACGCCTGTTTCCATTGTATCTTTAATTGACATTCTGTTTCAACTCCCTACTTTTAGAATTTCGTTTCATAATCATCATTTTGTCGGTGTTGGGCCAAGTTTGTGTTTCTTTGATGTCCTTGATTTTTCTACAAAATTCCAAGGTAAGATCGTAGTGTAATTTTAAGAGCTTGTTAAAATGAAATTACTGAGTATCGCTTTTATCTTAACGATAATGATATTTGTTTTCAACAGTAATTTTTTTCAGTTTCAATCATTCTCAATAAACCTAAAATAAGGTGAATACAGAGACTAAACAGGTTTCTAATCATATGATAGGTGAATTAACGAAGTAAGATATCGATTTAAAATACTATGATAATTAGTTTAGTTTCTTCTCAAAAAGCCACACGAAGGCCATCTCCGCATAGCCATCCTAATTTTGGACTTATAGACTAGAGGTAAGACAATTAGTAAACATCATTCACCACTAACACTTGTGCTAGTTTTGTCTGACGAAATAGTACGGTATGACTGTCAGTATTAGATTGTACCCACAATCCCAAATGACGCCAATTGGACGTAAAGCACACAACCTCAGATTCTAGACTACTCAGAACCCTTCTTTTTCTTTCCATTTTACATGTTTTGGTATTGAATGTTTCAAAGTTATCGAATAATTGAAAAATAAATTGTATGTGTAGCATTGTGTTATTGTACTAGCGTTTTTATACCATGGTAGTTATTCTTTTTTAGTTTTTAGTTACCTGACAAATAGGGTGTTCTTGAATATTCAGTCACAAAAGTGGAGTCTGGGACTGAGAAAAATCATTTGAGAACCCCTTGGACTAGAGGAAAGACAACTAATCAACAACCTCCACCATTATCTTTATGGACTACTCTTGTATGACTGAATAATGGAATTTCACCGCCACTCATATAGTGCACCCACAGCCCCAAAGTCAGAGCACATTTTTGTGGTAACGTGACGTAAACCACAAACCCTTGGATTCACAGAGCGGGCACGTTAAACACTAGGTTTCTCAGTCCATGCTAATTGGTACTGCTCTGACGGTTTTTAACTGACCTAAATGACTAACTGGCTGGAAGTAAGAAACTTACTAACAAACTCGCTAATTCAACACGCGATTGAATTTTTAAATGAATATGAAAGTTTCTTTGTGACAATGAAACAGTAAGTTGTATAAAGAAGTCAAAATTTAGAAGGGGCAGTGTTTAAATTTCATTCTCAAACATCACATTTTAAATTTTCACTTTGGATTGTCCCTCAGTAGCAGACTCACAACGCTAGAAAAAAGTTTTCATTACTCGTGGCCCGTGGTGTGCAGAGCTCAGATAGCACGTGGTGTAGTTTTGTGCTTAATTTCAAACAAGTACTTTAGGTCTGTTAGGACAAAAATGTTCACACTGTTTAACTTCCCTAATTGTAGTTGAAAATTAACCTTGATAAATCATATTCAAATCGGGGACTCTGGGCGATTGCTCTAACTTTATAATGTTTCCATTTTCCATACTTACAATATAGTGTTACGTCTCTCTTGGTTTGTTAATTTACCGTCTAATTTATTTCCGATGAAACTTCAGCGACACAAGCCCTTTC
>NW_013667419.1:9302-12886 GCF_000517525.1 Limulus polyphemus
TATATATACGAAATAGAGGGCGTCTGGAGAACACTCGAGCCTTCACGAACGTTCTAGATACTCATTACGTATTACCAGCGTCACGTGAATTCCGCTGTCGTAACAATATATATAATATAAAGTGACTTTTGCGATGTTGAAGCATGAAAGTGATAACGAAAGCGTGGGTTCACAGCTCTCGCGGTCTCAGTTTTCACTTCTTCAGGTAACGTGTAGTTTCAGAAGACAATAAATATGCTAGCATTCTAACTTTTTATCGTCATTTTAACTTTCTTTTTAGTCATATAATGAAATATAAAATTTCCAGGCACCTTTGTTATTATAAAAACAAATCTAGCGTAGAACTGTAACTGTATACGCGTATCGTTTTTATTAAAAATGGCCCTCCCCCATCGGCACAGCGATATGTCTGCGGACTTATACCGCTAGAAATTGGGTTTCAATACCCGTGGTGGGCAGAGCACAGATAGCCCATTATATAGTTTTGTACTGACCTACAAACAAACAAAATTAAAGTGGGTTAGATAAATGTAACATATTTAAAGATAATATTAACCTGTTTCCAAGAATAACGTCAATATTCAAATAAAACTTGCGTGAAAGGACAATATAGTTCCATTACATTATTGAAATACTAGCTGGAGTACCCGTCCCCTGGACGGAAGTTATGTAAATTCACGATAATGAAAGGTTATCTTAAAACATGAAAAGTTACTTCCCTTATATGTAATTGGAAAAAATTGCAAAAACGCCCATGAAAACTACAAAACGCAAAATACAAAACTGAAAATTTGTATGTTTCTCCCCATGGTCCCAATGAACCATACCATCCACACCCTGCGAAGTAGTTACATAGACATACAATAGACAGTACTATTATATTTATATAGATTTGTCTTCTCATTAGAAACAGTTTTGAAGTTTGTAAGTTTTATATAAATCAAAGGACTATATAATCAAAATAATGATTTATCAATAAGACAAATTGAAGTTTGTAAGTTTTATATAAATCAAAGGACTATATAATCAAAATAATGATTTATCAATAAGATAAATTGAAGTTTGTAAGTTTTATATAAATCAAAGGACTATATAATGAAAATAATGATTTATCAATAAGATAAATTGAAGTTTGTAAGTTTTATATAAATCAAAGGACTATATAATGAAAATAATGATTTATCAATAAGACATCTGTGGTTTATATCTTGCAACCTTTATACTAACTGTTGGTTCCATCATAATCTCTTGATTTTTTCTATATAATATACTCAATGCGTTATGCGCTACTAAAATGACTAAATGTCTAAACGTTAAACAAATGTCACGAATAATGTTCTATAATTATATCTAAACGCATGAATGAAAATGTGTTGAATAGGGACTTCTTTTTTTCGTAAAACGTCTCAAAATGTTATCAGTTTTCTACCATATAAACTTGTTAAAATATTTTTTTTGTTCCTTTCATAACTTATAAATACTGAAACAGATTTTCAAATTATCTTCATAATAGCACATGAACACACGCAGATCTAGCAAATAGTAACAACGTCCCAGTTTTTCTTTAGCCTTTCGTAATGCTTGTTGACGCCAGTAAATTGTTCATGTATCGCCTCCTACACTCAAGAAAATAAACAACATTGCCGTAGGAAGCAATTTTGGGTGGTAAGGCCATTACCATATTGGTATTTCTCGGGGGGTTTGCCCCTCCAGAAAATGTATGAAAATGTAATGCTCTGAGATTGAATCTTAACTACAAATACTACATACACTCAATGTAATGCATTGAGTTAAAAGAAGCAACGTTTAATACATAAGTTGTGATGTCATGAAAAAGTGGCCAGGTCGTGGCTTGACTGGCCTTACCGCCTCCTACGGCCCTGAACAGGTAGTAAAAACTTACATAACTGTATCGGCTTGTCTGGAGTTGGTGTTCCTTGTTTATTAAATATACAGGTCTGCGATGGTTTTATTGTCTTGAAATTTTTACATGTTCTACAGTAATTCATGTACACTGAATCTGAAAGTGATATCCATTTCTCTCCATCACGTACAGATTTTTCACAAAACGTCATATGTACTTTTACATAAGTGAATAATTTTTACTGAAATCGGGTCACATTTTGTTATGCTTAAAATGTTGACAACCACTAGCTACAGATTTCTCTATACCAATCGCGACGTCTTATTGACCAATCGTCTTATTGATCGTTCTAGAACCCAAACATAACAAGCATAATAATAATAAATGTTCATTGTGATGAACAAAATATTAATTTGATCTAAGTAAGAGTTTTTATTTTCGATTTGTAAAATATCCTTATGTGATAGAAAAAATTAATATTATTTTCGAAATCTGCGTAGCTGAATTATGAAAAATCCGTTATTAAAACCAAAACAACTTTTATGAAGTCCAAATTCGCAGGCCTGTGATATCAGTACTACACACACAGATATATATATATATAATAGAGAGCGAGAGAGAAACTGGTGATATGCTCCTTTTTGTCTATGTAGCATGGAAGAAAATTCCTCCTAGGTTGCATCATTTGGTTTGTCATCATACTTTTAAGCTTAGCCTCGGTGACAGTGATGTATGAAGAAGTGTATTTTGCTGATATAGAAACGGTAAGTTTTAGACTGAAAAACACTTTCGTTTTTTGTTGTTTTTTTTCAACTAAAAGAAAATATTTGAAGTTTTACTGATATGTCAATTGAAACTTTCATTATGTCACATTAGCCACTACATTTCATACATGTTAAAATCACAAGCTGAATCCATTAACACTAAAAGTAAACAGTTTTTGTACGCTTATATTAGTGACGTCTGGAACTATAATACTAATAGTATCTGGAATCATGTGCACAATTAGCACTGGTAATTCTGTACATTACTCGTTTCAAGAATCAATATCTGTGCCACCAACAGGTCCCAGAAACACAAGTTGCAAGTTTCGTTGGTATAATTAGGTTTGCATGTAAGAAACGTTTAATTAAATCCTGTTATTTCGGGGTTCGTTAGCACCAACAGTATTATATTAAGCTAAAACTCTGTTGAGTTTTGAACGGTTTAGGTACAACTTTATTGATTTTTTCAGTACACCGCAGGTCTTGTAAAGGAAGTGGTTGCACCATGCCTTACAGTCTTTGCAGGGGTGAGTAAGAATTTCATGATTTAATAATTACTAACGTGTGATATAATGGGCTTTTCTATACGTAATAAGTATAAAAATTGTCCCTAAAACAAGAGGTCTGTTCATTAGTACGTCTAATTATGAAAAGAGGAGTTAATTATTTCGAGGATTTTATTGTATAGAGGAATCAATATGTAGTTAATCACAAAACTACAAAATGGGCTATCTGAGCTCTTCCTACCACGGGTATCGAAACCTGGTTTCTAGCGTGATAAGTCTGCAGACATATCGCTGTGCCACTGGGGGGCATATGGAGGAAACATTGTATTCAAACTAGGGATATTGTGTTTAGTTTACTAAGGTGCGAGAACTAAAGATATTGTGTTTAGTTTAGTAAGGTGCGAGAACTAAAGATATTGTGTTTAGTTTAGTAAGGTGCGTGAACTAAAG
>NW_013667419.1:13843-22154 GCF_000517525.1 Limulus polyphemus
TTTAGTAAGGTGCGTGAACTAAAGATATTGTGTTTAGTTTAGTAAGGTGCGAGAACTAGGGATATTGTGTTTAGTTTAGTAAGGTGCGAGAACTAGGGATATTGTGTTTAGTTTAGTAAGGTACGAGAACTAAAGATATTGTGTTTAGTTTAGTAAGGTACGAGAACTTTACCTTCGGTCTATTTTGAGAAGTAGTTTATTTGTGAGGATGCGTGAGTAAATAAATAGCGAGTTTCTTGATTTATACAATATTGATTTTACGGTGTGTCAAACTTACTATTGACTAAACATACTTTATATTTCTTCTTCCTTTTTTTTTTTTTTGCTGATGCACAGTATATCCTGACGCCCAACTACTTCTACTTACGTTAAACCACAAAATTAAAAACAACAAACGAAGTGAGTTTAAATAATCCAAGTGCCAGATTAAATTATTTTGAGACCTTGCTCATTATGGAACTTTGCACTCACTATTGGGTTGAGGGATTTGTAACGGTTTATTAAAAAAAAAGTACAAAGCATATTTATTCTCTTGATGCCGATATTAAATTTGACACAACGGAATTGTTGTTTGTTTGTTTTTAATTATGCACAAAGCTACACAAGGGCTATCTGTGCTCTGCCCACCACGGTATCGAAACCCGGTTTCTTGCATTGTAAGTCCGCAGACATACCGCTGTGCCACTGGGGGGCGACACACCATAAAATCGGTATTACATACTTAGTAGTGGTGCAGAAAGGTAATTTTTTAATGCTATAAAATAATTATTTCAATAAGTTTTGTAGAAAAGAGTAAAATATAATCAGTAACTTCGTGTATTTCTATAAGTATAAAAGTCGAAAGCTAATAATATTTTGCTCCACAGTTCTACTTCCTTATTTGTGCCATTCATCACTACCAAGCCATGGGCAAGAAGCTAACCACGACCTCCGACATTATTTTATGTTGAAACTAGGATGATCGACTTCCATCAGCGATGCCTTTCTAATTACGTCCCAGTTGATGTTGGAATTATATTCCATCCCGTGAGATGTGTTTCTTTCCACTTTTATGTTGAAACTAGGATGATCGACTTCCATCAGCGATGCCTTACTAATTACGTCCCAGTTGATGTTGGAATTATATTCCATCCCGTGAGATGTGTTTCTTTCCACTTTTATGTTGAAACTAGGATGATCGACTTCCATCAGCGGTGCCTTACTAATTACGTCCCAGTTGATGTTGGAATTATATTCCATCCCGTGAGATGTGTTTCTTTCTACTGGAAACGATGGCAGGAGACTTGCAACTTAGGCATTTGCTTTGAGATATGTGGGAATAACGTTGTGGAGAACAAACAGAGATAGTGGAAACGCGGGTGGTTATAGGCTATCTTTGTAAACACACGCTGTGGGCAAAAACAAACCTGAACCCAGAAGTATTAGATAAAACTTCATCATATATATGTTTCGGTTTTCTTTCGATTTACACATATGTAGAAGGTCTCTAGGTACAGTCTTCAGTTTTTAACAATGTGAATTTTTGAGTTTTATCTGTAGGTTTAATATAATTTTTTATTCCCCACAGTTTCGCATCTGTAAATGCTTTCCAGAATAGAACTACAAAGCAAAAGAACCCGAATAACAAACACATAAGGAACAAAAACACACTGTATATATATATATTGAACTTTCTTGACCTTTTCCAAAGAACATTGTAATTTCTTTATTTTTCGCGTATCTTCCCAAAGTGTCATGATAGAAACTGTTCGTGTGTGATAAGTATAAAATGTATATTGATGGTAAGAATTTCTATAGTAAAATTAATACGAAACTTAACGTTCATCACTTTGGTAGCTGATCTATGAAATATAGACTTGATTGTGTTGAGATCATTACAAGGTTGTTAATAAAGATATTCTGAATTCGGTTTTGTAAAATCTGAGAAAATTTACAACAGATCGTCGGTTAATAATTTAGCAACATCATTCAAGCCCATGAAGAATTCGAAAACATATTGACTTGACAAATTTCAACTGAAAAAACTTTTAAATAAATTGCTTTAACATATCATAAATTTTCCTTTTATGGTCATTCCAATTTGGATATTAATTTGCCACGACAAAGCCGCGTAAAAATATGGTTAATATTGTCACAAAGTTTTTAATCCACATATCCATAAAATACAAAATGTTTCAATAGTGTATTCAACTTGAATATATATATATACGTGTGTATGTGTGTTTGTTTGTGTAAATATATAAAATAATCATTAAAGAGTTTTTTTATTAAGTTTCCGTTGTCGTTCCTAGTTGTTACCTTAAAAGTTAAAGTCATAGCGGATAATGCCTGTGGTAATAGCTCCCAAATGCGTTAAGGATATCCCATCTACCAGACAAAATCCGAAGGTTGATGTTAAACTAGCCAGTAACTATGGAAAGTAAATTAATGAAGAGTATGGAGTTGAGTACTTACACCCACAACGTCTTAACTCCTACTGCCCTTCAACCTCCACCCTTACAAAGGAAAATAAAAATAAATGTTCTTAAAAGAACTACAAATCCTACCTTAATAATTCTTACGTAGTTCATATATACCCATCCTTCTCCCTTTCTTATGAAAATGTTTTCAAGTATAATAGGAGAAAGCCGAGACAAGTCCATCTACTTGAAGTTAGTCTTTCCGTTCCGGTATACTGAATAAAATTATAATTTTAAATTTAGCTACTTAAAAGCAGCTAACGACCTCTAATGCACACAAAAGATATTTTACGTATCGAAATTTTATTTTATTTAATACTTTCATATTTATTATAAAACAGTATAATTTTCTTTTAATTGCCAGTATTTGTAACCATCATTTTTCAGTTTAATTATGAACAATACAACAGTATTCATAAAAGAATTATAATTATTACAAACTATTAAGAATATTTTCAACTGAGATATAATGATGCATTTTAACACCATGCACAGAATAACACTATTGGGTGTGGGTAGACCGAAGATGGGAAATTACATTTTCTCTTTTATCAAAAATAATCAGCTTTGCTTTGCCTTCTACAAATTAATGTCTAAATCTAAATAATTAGCATGAACATCATTACTATTGCTTTTTTCTGTTACAAGTTCTTTCGGATATATTACGTTTGGTGTAAAAAATTGAAGTTATTTATGGAGATCATATCATCTATGTAACGGAAGGTGTAGATGTAGAAATTAAGATTTAATACTTGTTTCAGAAATGAGTTTTCATAAAATAACAAATACAAATTGGCCATATATGAAGAGAAGTTCTCTCCCGTAGGAATACCCACTGTTTGTTTATATACTTGTTCATTGAAAGTAATATAACTATTATATACACAGAAATGATGTATATTTATACATTCAACTTTAGTAAATTTAAATTTGGGAATGCTTATTTCTGTCTTTACAAAATTATCGAACAAGTCATTGATTACTCTGATTAATTCTTTCAACTGTTACGACTGCGGAAGTCACGTGACCCTGGTGGCACGTGATGAATTTCTCGAATGATCGGGGAGGCCCGAGTTTGTTCGAGACGCCCTCTTTTTAGTATATAAACCTGGCAAAGAAAGCCTGCTGCATTGAATGAAAAGAGTTCCGGGTAATTTACGATTCTGTGTCGAGCTAGCGTGTGAAAGCGAAGCTATCGAGATTGTGAATCGCTGTGTATTTATAGCGTGTATTATAAAAATAGTTAAGTTTAAAGTGACGAGCAACGTTCTGATTGTGAAATTACTGTGTACAAAAAGTTTGTACCGAGGAAGAATAAACTGGTTTAATCAAGAAAGGACTTGAATCGCTGAAGTTCCTCGGAAATAATTTCTACCGGAAATTAACAAACAAGCAGATACGTAACAATACATAGACATAGAGTTCCTGAAGCATTTAAACTATTTAAACATTCCAAAACTGGAATGTTGTTTTTAATAACCCAAATATAATTATTCCGATTATTTGAAAACAGTATTTTATTTTTTCAAACACAGCATCCAGAATATTATTAAGAACAATCGAAACAGATTTAGTAACTGTATTTAAAGAATTTGTTATAAATCTGAACTTAATGGGATTTGTATGCAATGTTAGAGTTGCCTATACAAATGGCAATTTAGAATATGAATAATCTGTATATATATTGCATTTGTAATGCCTTTCTTTATATTAGTAATTATAATAATAATATTATTATTCTTTAAAGTACTTTGTGCGTATATTTTTTTACATATAAAGCCAAAATTACATCCTGCTTTATCAATCGGAGTAACAATAAATTGTTCTTGAACTTCTTTTATCTTATTTCTGAAGACATTCAGAGAAATAACTATTTTATATCGAGATAAATTTAAAGTTCTTAAACCATTTTTTATGGAATTGATAAAGTATAATTTCCGTTCATTTAGGGCGTTTGACTGGCAATCTGAGGGTCAGAGGTTCGAATCCCACTCCCACCAAACATGCTATCTGATTGTGAAAAATATCCTTAAAATCACTATTATTATATTAATTATTACAGTAACAAGGTAATTTATCAACTTCTGTTGAATTAAATAATTCAATAAAGTTTTATAGTTAAATATAAGAGGTCTTATAGATTATTTCTATATTTAAAACTTACTATAGGTTGAACTGAGTTAATGTATATATAAATAAAGAGAAAGCTTTTTATCCGACTGTAGAAATTAAAAATTGCTTTGATAAGTATAAATACATTGATGAACCAATTTAGTAGCATAAAATCTGTTCTTTGGTCTCAAACACAAAGTCCATAAATAGCTTTACAAAAAATACAGTTTAAGTTACAGACATGTTAATTAACATAAATATAGCAAAATTTACAAAAATAAGGATGATTAAAAATTTTTATCTCATTTACAAAAGCTACGTGTTTTACACAGTGAAAGTCCTACAAAATAATCCGTTTTTCAGATACGTGTTTTACACAGTGAAAGTCCTACAAAATAATCCGTTTTTTCAGGCACGTGTTTTACACAGTGAAAGTCCTACAAAATAATCCGTTTTTTCAGGGCACGTGTTTTACACCGTGAAAGTCCTACAAAATAATCCGTTTTGTCATATTACCTATTCAACTTTGCACACGTGCATTTCACGCATCATAGAAAAGGTTTTGTACGTGCAAAGAAGGCTCTTAGTCTTATTGTTTGTGAATATTTTGAAAATATAATCCAATGTAATGAGATACTACTTTGTTACTTTCTGTTTCCTTTAAATGTTCTCTTAGTTAATTTTAACTTTTTATAATAGTTAGCTTGGATAACTCACTAACGAGTAAATGTACTTTGAAGTAAATTTATAGTTCTTAAAAACCTCGTTACTGATAAGATTGATTCTTTTTTTAAATGATTACAATAACATTGAACTAGATACACATTGGAAACTAGAAGTTTAACCGAACAGAAGCTGTGTTTTTAAAAAAGTCTTTACATGTTATGTAAAAATGGCTTTAATTAAATTATTATATGGAGGATGAAGCGATCTTGATGAAGATGCTAAAATAATGTTTTTAAGTTTTAAAAAATGTTTAAAAGAAAAATTATCAATCCAAGTACAATATTTCAATTTGTTAATTTAACATAATTATCCAACAATATAGTCATTATTAAATAAAATGTTTAGAGTTATTGAAATAAAATAATTTTAATAAGCGTCATTTATAAACATTGTTTATTTGTTCTTTGATATTTAGTTAGGGTCACATTATCTATGACAAATAACGTTAAGTAAATAAGGATTTGGAGCTTTAGATTAATATTAATATTATATTCTTAAATGTTAAGACCCTTAAAGACTTATATAGCAAAAATAAATTTAAAGAAAAAATAGCGTCTTCAAAGAAGAATTGTTGTGGCGTGAACGCATTTTGCTGATGAAGCATGATTGCGAGTCGAGCTCCCTAACCACCTAGTTTTTAAAAATTTTGTTTACACGTTCAATGTTTTGTTGAGTTTTGGGAATTCTGTTAAAGTGCAAAAACATGGATACCTAATTCACATTTTTGAAGGAGGAGTGTTATAAAGTTGTCTTGCTGTTAATAAATGCATAAACAGGGATAACTAATTAAAACCTTTGAAGGTGGGGTGAGTAGTCATAGTATCAACATTGTCGGAGATGACTTTTAGTTATGAAGTAACTTTTAGAAAGAGTATATCTTAATGGCCAAATATTCAATTTTTTTTTCTGGCTAGATAAGAATACGAATTGAGTGAAATTCCACAAATTAATGTATTTTGTCAAATGGCTTTAGGGACATCTTGATTTTTCATTTAACTATTAATTATCACATAGCAAATGAAAAATTATTATGTAAGTAATTGAAAAACAATCATTAAAAAAAGGTATGGCTTGGATTTTTAAACCCGCACCGTCCCAAGTTGACTTACCATTCACAGCTAGCTCGAAGACATAGTGGTAACGAAGACAATACCACTTACAAAGTCTAGAAATCCAAAATTAGATTATACATTTTAAATATTATCCACTTATATAAAATGGATCAGATAATACATCTAACCACCAACCAATGAAAGAACATACATCTATATAAATATATTAGTACCGTCTATTGTGGATGGATCTTCACCAAAATTGGTATAGATGTTCGTTAGGTCCATGCAAGGGTACATACAAGTGTGCAGTTTTGCTTTTGAATTTTGCGGTTTTTACCACTAATTCGCCCCCTGTTGATAGACCTTCACCAAATTTGGCATGAAGGTTCTTTGGGTCCATGCGGGAGTACACACAAATTTTCAGTTTTGTTTTTTGCGGATTTTATGAGCGTTTTTTTTTGCGTTTTTACCACTACTTTGCCCTCTGTTGATGACCTTCACCAAATTTGGCATGAAGGTTTGTTGGGTCCATGCGGATATACATTCAAATTCGTGGTTTCACATTTTGTATTTTACAGTTTTTTGTGGGCGTTTTTTACAATCACGTATAAGGGAAGTAACTTTTCATGTTTTAAGATAACCTTTCATTTATCGTGAATTTACATAACTTCCGTCCAGGGGACGGGTACTCCAGCTAGTATTTCAATAATGTAATGGGACTATATTGTCCTTTCACGCAATTTGATAAAAAAGGCAATATAACTTCCCACCTTCCACTCATACAGTGGTTTAGTGATGGGGTGCAGGTGGCATTTGCCCTTAGGCGCCGGGTTCGGAGGGCGCCAAATTAACAAACAATTTACCCAGAATTTAGCTGTTCCCATAAGACTAAATAATTAAAAGGTTTTTGTTATGCTTTACATCAAATATTAGTATATCATGTTTATTTAGCTCATTCAGCAAGTTAAAGCTGATCTTTACATACCTGAGAGCATCCTCTCAGTTATGTGGCCCTTCTCAGTGTAGAAAGAAAAACTCTAGAAAAGTTCAACTTTGACCAAATCATTGATAACTTTGCAGCAGTTAAGGCCAGAAAAGTTATTCTGCATTAAGTGTGTCTGTGTGTATATATGTATAAACATAATTAATATTGAATATAATTGTTGTAATATGTGTGCTTAGTGATTCATTCAGTTGAATGAATCAAGAGTCGTGTTTCCGCCAAAACTATGTTCCTGAGTGTCAAAATCCTGACCTTTGATGGATAATTGACTCTCCTCATCAGAAAAAAATTGGTAATTAATAAAAGAGTGTTTTCAATTGTTTTAAAGGTGTTTAAAATGTTACTGCTTGACATAGTGTAATATGCTGATAAATAAAAGTCACAATAAATTTAAATGTGGTATACTATTTAAGCTAACGTGCAGTATATTATCAACTATGTAACGCAGATTAGGGAAATTCGTAAAACTTTAAATGTGGTCCATTTGTATGGATTTGTGACAGTGGTTGATAATGTCCTAACATAGAGACACTATTCCTAGCCTTTTCTGCTTCCAGATGTAGCAGACTGGTAGAGGCATAATGTCACTGATGTTACAGAATGCAGTTTATCAGTATCATAGAGAGACTATTCCTAGCCTTTTCTGCTTCCAGATGTAGCAGACTGGTAGAGGCATAATGTCACTAATGTTACAGAATGCAGTTTATCAGTATCATATTTTTGGGGCCCAAAATGTGGATAGCAGACTCTTGCGGTTATCTGATTGGTGGATAAATGACTCGACTCTATTGTGAACTGACAGTTAGTGTTCCTTTCATCTTTGACTGTATTGAGTGGAGTTCAGCACCTGAGTGTATGGTCAATGAACTGAAGTGTTATAAATATCCTGATTTCCCTATGTCTAGGTAATTAACACTCATGTGTCACACTATATCGAAGCATCAAATGGTCAAAAT
>NW_013667419.1:23154-26024 GCF_000517525.1 Limulus polyphemus
GCCAGACACTCTCATTATGCCACTGAAAAGTAAACCAAAAGTAAACAAGAATCATTGTTTATTTCTTTAGTTCGTTTAAGCCTAAAACTGCACAAATGACCATTTGCCCATCTCAAGGATTGAATCCCAAATTTTTACATTATAAGCGTTCCAGTTAATTGCTTAAACATCGGAGGACAAAAATCAGTTCAAAATAGAACTATTTAGCTCAATAGTTTTCGATAAATCAGCACAGTCATCCTCTTTTAAAAAACAGATTAAAAAATAAACCTAAGATCTTTTGTTTTGAATTTCGCGCAAAGCTCCACGAGAGCTATCTGCGCTAGTTGTCCCTAATTCAGCAGTGTAACACTAGAGGAAAGGCAGCTAGGAAAGATTGCGAGTCGAATGTCCTAACCACCAGACCATGCCATTCCAAATAAACTAAGACCAATAAAATTTACACACATGTAAAAAATATCGATGACCATTTATACAAACAATAAAACATAAATATTTCTTAAACTCTTATCCGAAGTCAAATAAAATATTCGTTAGTCAGTGTTTTCTACCATCGATCCAGCTTAACTAAGAAGTGATGCTTCTCCAACCGGATTCCTTAGCTGATCAGTTAGAAATTGGTTTACCTAATACGAGCTAATATAAGTCATATCTTAGAAACTACGAAACGGAACAGTAGAGGAAACAAGACTGACACTAACCTGGAAAAGAAAAGCGTTTTAGTAATAAACTGTGTCGTTCTATTATAGGTATCGTGTTGATTCTGTTAACAGGAAAACGTATATATAAATATTGACAATGTAATTAATGGTTTATATAACTTTTATGAAATGGCACTCTGTTTCCAAAGTTTAAATATGCAAAACCTTTATTGTTCATTGCCATTTATCTCAATGAAACGTTCGAAATGCACTCGCATTCTAAAGCAGTAAGATGAAAAAAATAGTATTATATATATAATGCAGACAATGATGCAAATATGAAAAATGCATCTATACATCCTATAGATTAGAGCAGCGTTTCCCAAACTATGTTCCGCGGAACACTGGTGTTCAGTCCGAAATTGATAGGTGCTCCGTAAGAAAATCATGATTTAAAATTTTAATAAAATATTTAACACTTTTTTGTACGATCATAAGTTATTATGAAATATTTTCCTATGTATTAGAATTACATAATATCGATTTCTCATTGAAGAAGAATTATAGAAGATGCCATATCTATTCAACATAATATAATAGTGGAGAGGTCTGTACCTAATATATATTATAAGCATAAAAATGTAAAAATTCATTAATATGTAATTTGATTAAATAAATAAATGAATGATATACAGATCTAGAGGGCGCTGCGCGCGCAACATACCCTCTACACCGATATTTCACGTATTTAGTGTTCCGTAAGCTTTTTATCAGCTGAAAAGTGTTCCGTGGCCAAAAAAGTTTGGGAAACGCTGGATTAGATAATCAGGGCATCAGTACTTAAGCAGTTAAGTTTACACATTCACACAACTTAATGGCCCCCAGTGACACAACGGTATGTCTGCAGACGTATACCGCTAGAAACCGTGTTTCGATACCAGTGGTTGGCAGAGCACAGATAGCCCTTTGTGTAGCATTGTGCTTAATAACAAACAACAACAACACACAACTCCTGGTGGGAGAGCAGTTAGTCTACTGACTTTATAACGTTAAAATCCGGGGTTCGATTACCCGCAGCGTTGGACACAACAGCAATCTTACTGTGGCTTTATCTAAAACAAACAAGAATAATTCTAAAACTTTCTCTTCCACAAAGTTTCTTCTAAACAAACGAATGTATTAGTTTAAACATTAAATTCACATTTTCCTCTAAAGTTCCCATGGTTGGAATATAACATTATTCAAGAAGGTTTCTAACGAAAGTTGAATCTCAGTTGGATTTTATCAGAAGAGTTTGTGGTTCAAATCCTACTTGCTCTTAGCACCCCTTCAGACCCAAATTCAGCTTTAAAGAACTTTGTACTCTCTAACCGCGACTTTTGAATGAAACTTATTCCCATCTTTTCAGATAGAATTATATTATTACATCATACACGAACGTTAATAGCAAACGTTAGTGCACAAACTGAAAATATAAAAGTAAAATGGGTGTAAATTATTTTAAAAAAACATTTTAGGCAGAGCTTATTGCACCTCTGTACCAATAAATCTGACAATAACTATTAAATGTAATCTGTTTTGATAGAATACAGTCCAAAAACCTTTATATTATTTTCATAGATATTGAAGTTTTAAACACTGTATTCATTTATTTGTTTTAGTTTACAACGAACAATTAAGTGTGTGTTAATAAAAAATCTGTTTACAACAAACAATTAAGTGTGTTTTAATAAAAAATCTGTTTACAACGAACAACTAAGTGTGTGTTAATAAAAAATCTGTTTACCACGAACAATTAAGTGTGTTAATAAAAAATATTTACCGTTGTATCTTATCTTACAGGAATAATAACGTGCTTTTAATATTAGCTTATTCTTGTTGGCGAATTAAGCCTTAACCTTCACTGTCCGTTGACCAACTGAGCTAACAATTACTGTTTTCTTGTCTCAGAAACTAGAAATTTTATTGTTGTATCTAAGATTGCATTTGTGAAGGCAAAAACAGATTAAATTATTTTCAGGAGGGGCACAGAATTTATATCCCGCTCATGGATTATCAACGGCCCTGACAAGTAGACACACGATTCCGAAACAAAAATTATATATATTGTTGCGTCAGCAGTCACATGACCGCCGTGACGCAACGTTTCTAGAACTATCATGTACTTTGTCGATTGTTCAAGTTCTTACTAAAAATAGGTTACGCTGGTATATAAAAGAAGGAAAGGTA
>NW_013667419.1:27024-29505 GCF_000517525.1 Limulus polyphemus
GACAAGTAACTAGATTTATAAAATGTCGTCTTATATCACTCCTTAAGGCTTTAGACAAGTAACTAGATTTATCAAATGTCGTCTTATATCAGTCCTTAAGGCTTCTGACAAGTAACTAGATTTATCAAATGTTGTCTTATATCAGTCCTTAAGGCTTCAGACAAGTAACTAGATTTATCAAATGTTGTCTTATATCAGTCCTTAAGGCTTCAGACAAGTAACTAGATTTATAAAATGTCGTCTTATATCAGTCCTTAAGGCTTCAGACAAGTAACTAGATTTATCAAATGTCGTCTTAAGACAGCATCAGTACCATCTGCGTATATATTTTCAAATTAATTAATTTTACTTGTTTGAAAAACAACCATATAAATTAATTAGATATTTTTTGTTTATCTTTTTCAATTAGAGTTACTCACGGGTGTAAACTAATTTGAAAATCAAACAAATATTGGCGAAAACGAGCATGTAGTTTCTGGAATATATCAATTTTCTACTCAAAATTAATAGAGTTAGAAGATATAATACATTTAGGACTAAAGAGAAAATTTCTAAATAAAGTTTAATACTCTTAGTCACTGGCTACTAAATTAAAGCTATAGTATGCGCTATATATTTTATGCGCATTTGACGTTAATTAGTATATGTGAACTGTCAAATAATAATGTACTAGGAACATACCATTATAAAAGTTGAGTTATCGTACTCTGTAGTGCTGTATGTTTACTATATGTTTTCCATTCCTCTTAACTTAAAAATTAAGTTTACTTCTTACTTTTTTTCTATGTAGTTCTCAGGGTTGGAATATAGTATTGCTCAAGAAGGTTTCTAACTTTAATTTCCTAGGGACTAATTGGATGAAGTGAAGATTAGGTGCCTGATTATCTTGCCAGAATAACAACTTGCTTTTTAATGGGCACTTCGAACTCTTCTTGTCGGCAAATTGGGCATTAGGTCTTTACTGTCTGTGAATCAACTG
Source organism: Limulus polyphemus (assembly GCF_000517525.1). Lineage (NCBI taxonomy): Eukaryota > Metazoa > Arthropoda > Merostomata > Xiphosura > Limulidae > Limulus > Limulus polyphemus. Next base: position 28,004 of record NW_013667419.1, read on the forward strand.
ATGTTACAGGCATCAATCAAAGAGTGTCTTATTTGCATCTAGTTAAAATGAAATTAATGATTATAAAAACATAGATTAAACACTTCAAAAGTATCAACAACAAAAATGGTATTCTTTGATAAACTGTTTAGGCAGAGTAATCACGAGGAAATTTGATTGGATGGACGGCAACTGAATGTTGTAAAAACACAAGTATAGAGGACGACGTTTCGAAAGTCTTTCGCCTTTCGTCTTTGAAACTTCAACAAAAATGGTCCTTTGCTTTTTTCTGTCATTTTAATCATTATTATCTATTCCACTACCTACACTTTTAAAGTGATCTATGCATTTTGGATGATCTAATAAAGTTTTCAAATGTGTTATAAAATGAACTTTTTGGTACTTTTTTTTTGGAAATTCAAAATATCATGTTTCTATTTGCAAAAAAAAATTGAATCTGTACTGGAAATAAGTATAAATTTGGGATCTATGTTATTAGTCCAAGTGTAAGGTATAGTGAATCGTTTATTAGAAATATATATTTCGTAAACAATCATGAACATAAAAACAACTGATGGAGAGCTTTAGATAAAGCTTGGCCCAATCAAACAATGGCTGATTATTATAGTAACCATTTTCAGTTCAGTTAGATGGGTTAATGAATAAGAACTCCAAATATAAGTTATGTATAATGTGAAAGATTATTGTAAGTCTTTGATAGTGGTGAAAATATGGTATGCAGGCATATTAAGGGTTTACTACCTCATTGTTTAACATAGGATTTTTCATCATTTTCATACATGCAGGTAAATGTAGTTTTAGCATTGATTGTCTGGCATAAAAGCCGCTATGTCTTTTTTTTTCGTCCTAGCTACCTATTGTTCTGGATCATTCACCCAAGGTATTACTTGTGTTTTCATGGGAGAAAATTTATTTTAACGTTTTGCATACTATGTGAAAGTAAGCAGTGTTTCTGTTTTCCCATAGGCAGGTCAGGTGACACCTAAAGGATATAACCTCCCTTATTTTGCAGTAAGAATAGCCAACAATCAAGTGGGTATCGCACACGTTCTTAAAAGACTAGTGTTGTCGTTGTGTATATATAATGCTTTAAACGTATAGAGCTCTCAGTAAAGGTACTGTTCTTCATCCATTACGCACATACTCAGCGTGGTCACAAGTAAATAGACACCACCTTTTCAGAAAAAAAATGTAAATTTTTAGTCATATTCACATGAATTAATATATTTATAATTTAGTTAATATCTAGTAGGTCTTCCTTTCGCTTCGTGGAGTTCGTTGATCCTTTGGGGCATCGTGAGAATCATCTCGTCAATTTTAGATTGTGGGATTTTCGCCCACTCTTGCTTCAAAACTTGGAGTAGATCGCTCTTCGAAGTTGGATTTTTTGGTGTTCTTGACTTGCCGGTCAAGTATGGCCCAATCTGTGGAGAATCCGTTGAGCAGATTTCGGGCTCATCCCACCAACTTTGGCCACTTCTGTAGTCGTTAATCTGGAATCC
>NW_013667419.1:30458-47073 GCF_000517525.1 Limulus polyphemus
GTCCTCTCCGATGGACCAGGACGACCCGGACGCTGCTCGGTTGTTTTCTTGCCGTGTTTCCTGAACTGCACGATGATTCTTATAATTCAGTGACATTTTTCTTGATCGAACCTCCTGTTATTCTGCTGAACTTACCGTAACACTCTTGGGGAAAATCAGACCACCTGTGAATACCACAATATTATTAACAGGTAAATATTTGTTACGGAGTATTATTCATATTCATAACGTATTGTATTATTACTGAGGCATGTAGCGTTTGCCCTTATTTAACTCGAAATTTTCGTATTTCATATTCCACTTTGATCAAGAACCATTAAAAAGTGTGTATTTTCGTTTTGTGTTTATTTAACATAAGATTTTAGGAAGCCTTAGCATTTGTCGAATCTTCACCTGAAGTGGGCTCTAGTGAGAGCCAAAAGCTTGTGACAATAAGTTGTGCATGAAGCTATCATGTTTGCTAGAAAACGAAAAACTTTATGGAGGAAGAGGTTTTAGAATTACGTTTTTGTGAATGTGGGATCTACAATCTGAATAGAAATAAGCACAGAATTTTGAGATAGTTAAAGAAAAATAACAAAATCTGAAACAAATTGACTATCCAGAAATATTTAAATGTATAAATAATAAAAAGTATTGCTTATGCACACATCTTTAACTTGCGGAAGGAATGTTTAAAGCTATCAATTACGTACAGGATATGGTTTGGTATAGTTCTGCTCTAGACATCAAAGGCCCAGCATGGTCAAGTGGTTAGGGCGCTCGACTCGCGGGTTCGAATCCCCGTCACACCAGACATGCTCGCCCTTTCAGCCGTGGGGACGTTATTATGTGACAGTCAATCCCACTATTCGTTGGGAAAAGAGTAGCCCAAGAGTTGGCGGTGGGTGGGGATGACTAGCTGCCTTCCCTCTAGTCTTACACTACTAAATTAGGGACGGCTAGCGCAGATAGCCCTCGTGCAGCTTTGCGAGAAATTCAAAACAAACAAACTAGACATCAACCTATAACAGCAAACCTTGTGCCATAATTTATGTCAGTAATTAGTATATATATATATATATATGTACGACAACATATTACGAAATGAAATCACGTAACCTCACATTTAAGTACTCATACGTCCGTAAATATTTGCTGAAGCTATATTGCCAAAAACTAGTAGACTCATCCTCATTGATTTTGCATGTGAATCCCAGGATTCACTGGTGGATTTATAACGATGAACAGCTGCCACAGCTGGGGTTCATGTGTTACTTGAAAAGAAGCTTGTAGACCTTAAAAGTGGTTAAGTGAATGTAGCATTATGGAATGAGTATTTAGGACATTTCAGCCTACCTATTTCATAATTAAATTCATTGTGGGTAATTCGCTGAAAATCACCCAAAACTAATAATTCTTTGGCTTGTGAAAACTCTAAATAATCGTCCCGAACGTTAATAAGAACCTACGACTGTTTGTAAGCATGTACAATGTACTCAAGGATTCCGTGATGCTAAATTTTACGGACGGACTGCATTCCACAAGCCACACATCACAACCATGAATACAGGTTATCATGCTGTCTTGAGAAACGGAACTGGAGTGAAGAACAAAGGCAATCTATCATGTGAAGCGATAAATGTCGCTACTTATACTTTGCTTCGGATTAGTGGGTTTAGGTTTGACGAAAACCGAGATTATGGTATCCGAACTGTGAAGAGTGGTTGGGAGATAGTATGATAGAGTGGGCCTCAATATAAAAGGTGAAAACAAGCCACTTTAGAATTAGATCAATTCGACTGGGATGGACGTCAGTATCAAAATAAGAATTTTTAGCTCTCTCCTCGATTAAAACGTATTCCTCTATTTTATGTAAAATGTTCTCCTTACGAGGAAAGTTTTGATTCTTTCGGTCAAATGTTTCCTCTTAGCATCACAGAGAAATTCTATTTTCCTCTTCTTTAATAAGAAATTTTACAAGATGTAGAGGAAAAGTTTTGATCCTTGAGATAAAATATTACCTCATCTGCTTTTAGTACTAAACAAATTTTTCTCGTATGTAAGGATATATTATTTTTAACCCATGTCTGAAAACGTTTTGTTTGTTTGTTTTAAGTTAAGCACAAAGCTACACAATAGGCTATCTGTGCTCTGCCCACCACGGGTATCGAAACCCGGTTTCTAGCGTTGCAAGTCCGCAGACACACCGCTCTGCCACTTGGGAGCAAAAACGTTTTGAGATGCGTTGTGAGAACAAACAGGCCACCAAATCTTGCTACATTTGAATCTTCTCTGCAAAAAGAGAGAGGTGTTCTATTCCACCAGATGTGTACTAAAGGTTAGTGCAAGTTTTAGAAACTAAGTCTTGTCAGGGAATAATGTCTAGCCCATTTCCCTATTAGGACGTACTTGAACTGGTGGCATCTCGTGGGAATAGTTAAACGTATGAGTTAGAAACTGAAATGTATAACCTTCTTCAAAAATAGTATTATCTAGTGGAAGTGTATAAAGTATTTCAGTTAACCTTATGGAGTAGAAATAGGTGTAAATCCATATAAACTTTACAACGTATAAAATGCTTTAAGTGAAACATATATCTTGGTTAACTGAAGAAGTATAAAGACTTTAAACTCTTATAACTTAGTAGAATTATCCAACATGGCATGTGTAATGATGTGTTTCAAGCAGCGTCTTCTAGTGAAAGTATTGTGTTTTAACTAATGTCGTATATAAAGACAGTTGAAACCGTGTAAAGTTTTTAACTAATGACATGTATTGCAGAAACATGAAAGTATATAAGGCTGTCAAGATGACGTCGTTTATGGTCTCGATAACTGAAAATGTAGAACGTTTCTCTAGCAATGGCATCTAGTAGAAGTATTCCAATATATATATATATATATACGGTGCTTGAACCGGTTTGAACAACTGAAACTCACTGAAAATATAACTGATATCTATCGTTGGTGTTACACATAAAATTAATGGCATATTTTATTTTAAGATTTGGTTAAAACGTAGAATACTTCATTAGCCTGATATGTGCTTATTATCATCACTCGTTTATGGTTAATATGATCACCTTAATTAATGTGTGTTTAGCATTATCATCTGTTTTCAGATTAGACTGGTAGCTTGAAACCAGATCTAGAAATTATAATTAGTACAATTCCAGAAATTATATACTGTTTATATAAATCTGAGGTTTCGGCATACATCTTTTTTAGGGTTCACAGTCTGATGTTTCAATGACAGAAACTGAAAAGAACACATTACATCACCGTGACGTAACAATACGAGCCATTGTAGGAGGTAAAAAGAGATATTTACATTAACAATGTGAAGTTAAGCTTGTATTTTGTTACAATGTTTACAATGTTCTCAATAACATTTTTGGAGCAGTTGGTGAAATTTTTAATTACATATAAAATAATTAAGATAAATTAAAATACATGAACTGTATTTCATTTGTAAAAAAAACAACAACTCATAAATAAAACTAGTAACATACAGAGATATATAATATCATTAAATTGTCTACTTTTTCTGTACAATTTAAGGGTTTCAGTTGTTGAAAGAACTGTATATATGCATACATGATGTTCTCTATTAAAGTGATAATAATACCTTTGTCACAAAACAAAAAACATATAGGCATGTGTTCGTTTTTATGTGTATTATGCATTTTGAATGGACATGCGTTTCCGAATCCTGTTTGTATGAATACATTAATACCTTATACTTTATGGTGATCTGACTCCTTTGCTCCTCCTTCATAAAATTTGATTCCCCCGTCCCTCTTTTACTATTAGGAGTGGAAAGGTGGCTTCCTTTCTCCCTTTTTATTGTGGTGCATCATCGGTTTGTTTCTCTGCATTTTTCTCTCCTCTAAACTAAAATGTGAAAATTTATCTTATTTTGCATTTTCCTTTAAGCTGGCTGGATATGCGTGTGTCTTGGCAAGACAATTCCATTGGTTTTCATTCATGGATTTGTATGTCTAAACGTTTTCCAGTGGGCCTTTGTTGATAACTGTAGGTTTTATTTCCTTCTCCTTCAGGGTGATGTGTGAAAACTTGGTCTGATCGTCTTTGTGTGAATAAACAAATAGTTCATGTTCCATCATGGTGTCTAATAACTTGGTTCTGATCGTATTTGTGTGAATAAACAAATAGTTCATGTTCCATCGTGGTGTCTAATAACTTGGTTCTGATCGTCTTTGTGTGAATAAACAAATAGTTCATGTTCCATCATAGTGTCTAATAACTTGTTTCTGATCGTATTTGTGTGAATAAACAAATAGTTCATGTTCCATCATGATGTCTAATAATTTGTTTCTGAGCGTATTTGTGTGAATAAACAAATAGTTCATGTTCCATCATAGTGTCTAATAACTTGTTTCTGGTCGTATTTGTGTGAATAAACAAATAGTTCATGTTCCATCATAGTGTCTAATAACTTGGTTCTGATCGTGTTTGTGTGAATAAACAAATAGTTCATGTTCCATCATGATGTCTAATAATTTGGTTCTGAGCGCATTTGTGTGAATAAACAAATAGTTCATGTTCCATCATGGTGTCTAATAACTTGGTTCTGATCGTGTTTGTATGAATAAACTGCTACTTTATATTTTATTGTGATCTATAATAAGTTAATTCTAATCGTGTTCCATTGATCATATTTGATGGTAAATTGTTGAGCGTTGCTTCCGTTCATGTTACAGTGAATCCATTTATGTTAATATAAACATACAATTTATATGATATAAAGCACAAAACTCTGTGTATTTGTCCGTTACCTAACTACTTCTAGGTCCCTGGGCCAATCTCAACCAAACTTTGTGGGATGATAGTTTCGAACAAGTGGCGTTTTAATGAGGGGTTCACAAACCCTCCACTTTCGATCATTGCTGTTATTGAGCATTTAATATTTTTGACGTAAGTTAACGTTAACTATCTTCATAGATGGTGCCACGTCCTTACACCAAAAATATTAAACTTGCTATAACACAACATACACTCAGTGTGAGAGGGCACACAAACGTCTTATATATCTCACAGAGTGCGCCAGCACTCTCTATGGAGGAATGCAATGAAAAAACAATGGCCGTCACTATTGCAATAATACATAAACTCAGCTGACGTTTCTACTCCAACAGCCATAATAAGGTTGATATGAAGAGCCGTTTCTTGAGTTATACCCACTTCCTACTTTGACCCGTGACCTTTCAACTTCGGTCTGTAAGACACTTCTGCGATAAATGACCGTCACTTAAGTAATCACGTGAAACACTATGTAAGAACATTAAGAGCTGGGTGTTAAAAGCGGGTAACAGAAAGCACCCTACCGCCACTACTTTGCCGCTACCTCTTCCTACAAAGTCACCTTCACCATCACACAGTGTATACCATGTTTTAAGCACATGTTGAGTACTTAAAGCTTATACAAACTTTTGGTGAGGTATTGATGAATAATGTAATAATATGTTATGTTATAAATAAATTGTGTGAAAGTTGGAATTTTTCTGTTATTTATCATAGTATCCGTCCCCACATTTTTTTAGGTTCATAACCCGGACAAAGGACGGGTACCTCAATTTGTAGTTCATATATCCCTTGATATTGTGTGAAAAATTGGGCCTATTCGTGTGTTATTTCGCGATATTTCAAATTTCATAGTGTGTGTGAAAATCTGAAGCCTTTCTTTAGTGTTGTAGTATCTCGAGTATTTCCAGAAAAGTACGGGCCCGCAAGAACAGAGGTTCGCGAATCTCGTATACGATTGTGTTTTCTGATGGGTGCGACAGTTGGGTCACAAAATGAAAATATTTACTGAGCTCCAAGCAGACAATACACACAAAACACAATACAATTGAATGTGTTACAATTCATTACACCACCAGAAAATTGGCAAGTGATAGTGTATGTGTACTCTATATGCAGGACCAGCAGAAGCTAAACAAACACTTTATAAGAGCAAAAAAGACTCCTGATGGCCCATGTCCCCCCCCCCCCGTAAACTAAACTGTGAAATGAAATCATTAAACAAAAGAAAAACAAACCCAAGTTACGTTAGGTTAAGTCACATTACCCTCACTTTATTCCACCCAAATAAAAATGATGATTCAGTGAGGTGGTGAAATCCAAGTCCCTACCTTGGGTTCCACTGACGATTAAAATATGTTCACGAAATAGGAAATAAAGAAAATACAATTTGAACAATATCAGAACCAATGCTCCACTAAGAATATTGAAACCTGTCCACATACGGCAGGGATTCCCAACCTTTTTGTTCCTATGTACCCCTTGGCCTTTGGCATTCTGACAGGCTCCCATGTACCCCTTGGCCTTGGGCATTCTGACAGGTTCCCATGTACCCCTAAAAATTAAGGATCAAAAATTGATAAAATTATATTATTTTATTATGAAATCTGTATGTGTGGACTGTATAATGATCTTATAGTATTGATAATATTGATAAATATAACTCAGCGTATAGTTATATGAGCCACTTTGCTCTCTTTGTCTGACTTCAGATTAAAACACCATGTAAAGTATAAACACCTGCTGAAAATCTGATAGAAATTTGAGAAAAATCTACTAAAATCTATGTACAAGTCTGCTAAAATCTGCTCTCCCAGGTCCTAACACTAATTTAAATATAGGAATAAACTCTAGAGTTTCTGATACAAGAAAACAGTGATTGATGCCTGTTACATCAGTTGGCCAATGGGCAGTGACGATCTAATGCCTGAAAAGTGTCAATTGTACCCCAAATGTAAATCTGAAGAAACCCGTAGAAGTACACTGTTTTTGGTAGACTTTGTTACAACATACAAAAATTATGACATTATAATTTCAGCCGTGGGGCCATTAGAATGGTACGGTCAATCCCACTATTCGTTGTGTAGTCCAAGAATTGGCGGTGGGTGGTGATGACTAGCTGCTTTCCTTCTAGTCTTACACTGCTAAATTAGGGACGGCTAGCGCAGTTAGCCCTCGTGTAGCTTTGCGCAAAATTCAAAAAACAAAACAAACAAAACTAAAAAGCATGTGATCTACACAGCCTTTTGGTCAAATGATCAAACAAGTACCAATCACTGTTTTCTTTTATGTGAAACTCGAACGTTTACTAACATATTTATAGACAGTGTTGGGGGCCTAAGAGAGCAGATTTTTTAGGTTATTTTTGACTTGGAATAGAGTTATAAGATTTTATCAATGAATGCACATAGATTTCCATTTGGATTTAAGCACGAGAACTCCTAAGTTCTCACTTTTAAATTCTGGTAACAGGTTGGTGCATTTTTTTGTTTCATTCTTCGTGAACTCCTCAAGCTTTCTTGTGATATTAGAGTTAATTTTCTTTTGTGTGTGTGTGCGTGGACACCATTTGACTTTTGCCTGTAGATTAATTAAACAGTTGTTCAGGTTTTCCAGTGAACAAACCTTGTGCAAGTTGCTTCACAAGATAGTGAAGCATAAATTTATATTTACAGTATGGATTATCATTGTTGAGATGAAATCCACAGAGGATAAAGCAAGGGCTAACTTTATTGTTTTACATTTTAAATTGTGAAAACTCTCTTTAAGCAGTTCACTTTTATGTATTAGCTTAAGTTACAAAGGAAAGAACCCACACTAGCAAAGATTCTGAATAAGTAACAAGGGAATGTTAGTAAGAACAATGAAAACTTTATTGAACAATGAAACACGATCACTTCACTTCTGTAAACTGTATTGCTGTTTATTGTATTGTAGTGATTTGTCTTTTGCATTGTAAATTGTGCAGATTGTCATTAAATATTTGCCCTCTGTGTAAATCTGTGTCAGTTTCATTCTTGGTGCCTCAACAGTTGAAACTCATTAATTTGTGAATCTTCTGTTATTAGCTGGCCTAACTGCTCTGCTTTGTTGGGTATCGTCAAGATATCATACCTGTCAGTTGAAAATGCCATTATCCACTTTCATATTGTATATACAACTTTGCAGGTGAAGGACAGAAAACAATAGGTGGCTAGAGCAAAAGGAACTTAACCTTTATTGATCAATGTTATACGTGAACACCACATACATCTGGTTAAATGAAAACGTTTCCAAATTTGTATGCTAACAGACGGGTAGCAAACATATGGTATGTCTGCATACCTCGGTTTTTCTTAAATCATTGGTCTAATAACGACAAAAAAAATGATAAAATATACATTAAAAAAATCCAGGTATTTAAATATCCAGGTATTATATATAAAGTGTTGGATATAATTATGGAAAAGTGAATAAAATAGGTATAAAACGTAAATATCATTGGATTTCTCCTAGATGAAAATGGACTGCATTAGGCCGTCAATCTACACAGGTAGTCATACTGTTCTCAGTAGTAGCGTGGTAAATATACTCATATCTCCCAGGAAAGAAATACCACATGACAAACGTGAAAGAATTAAAGATTTGGTTGTTGAATTCTACTCCATACAAATGATTGAGACTAAATTTCATACTTCAGTAAGAGCTTTATGTAATTCTGAAGAGGACATGTGAAATTAAAACTGCTGATAATAGAAATGGTCGAGATATAAAGCCTAAATTGTATAAAGGTGACATTATATAACTCAGGATATGCTCTTTATGTGATGCATGATAATCCAGCAGAGACTTTACCATTGACTTAGCTGTAAGTAATATATATATATATATATATATTTAATCTTACAAATATTAAGCATCTTTATGCCATAAACTTTTAGCTTAAATGTCGATAAAATATAATATAATACAAATCATTTTCACTCTTTTAAAATCTTCCAAAATGTTAAAGGTTATTTATATATTTAATCTAGCTCTGCCAAGCGAAGCGAGTCAAAACTGAGTATAAAAATTGGGGTACATATTAAACCATACCATGTGGTAAGTTTCCAATATCAAGTAAAATTTTCTGTCTGTTTGTGGACGTATCTTCTCCTAAGTGAGTTGACTGATCCAGACCAATTTACTAGTCCAAAATCACACCAAATTCTTATTAAACTTTCCCATATTTTGAAAAATATAACTATTTTATAGAATAACTCCTTTATAGTTACTGTAGAAGTTATTGCAATTGTTGAGTTTCAACAAAACTTGCAGCACAACACAATTCTACAAGTCAAAGATTGTAAATAAGATTTTCAGCAGTTTGACTTGTTTCCCATAATAACCAAAATGCACAATAATAAAATATCCAGCTACAATGTGGAAAATAAATATAATGCTGCTGTTTCAGTTTTCCGCTCTTTTTTTGATACACACCATTTAACTTCCGGTTTATACTATGGTTAGAATGGGCACTTAAGCCTGAATTCTACTGCTACACCTTCCCACTTCCATCCACTTCCCCTACCTTACAACAATTTTCTTGGAGAAAGAATACTACTGATAATCTTTGCAGAGATTTTGCTCATTTTTAGTCAATTTGTGCATGTTTTTGGTGTTTTCAAGAACAAAAATGGAGGATTGAAGTCTCCTTAAAATAACTTGCAAAACTTTAAAGATAAAACATTTAAAGTGAATTACAAGAGTTTCAAAAAGAAAACTAATTATGGACTGATAATTCACTTTTACTTGCAGACTTTTACGAGATCCGTCAGGCTTTAACCAAAGGCAGAGCTTGGTATGCAATTTGATGCTCAAAAAATTAGTCACTTTGCAGATCTACTAAATTCACAGTTGGTCTAGATTGAGCGAGATTTCAAAAACATCTATTCAAAATAACGGATGATTATGCGCATATAACTTTGGTATCTTTGCACGAAAAATCTAAACAAACAACCACACAAGCATTTTATGCCGTAAATATATATTTTAAAATATTCACACATTAATAAAAAATAACATTAATCTATCCAAATAATTATAAACATATAAAGATAGTTAAATGTTTAAATGTTTTATAACTACAATTGTTTCTGTTGTTTTCTGTAAAACTAAATTTTTGTGGGGTGACAATAGGGTTCAGTATATTCTTTTATTAACAGGGAAAACCCAGAGTTGTTGCCAGGTAGGAATAAAATTAGTGCACTTGCACCAGAGACAAATGAATTTGTCGGTCAGAACATCTTGAGACTGTTAGATATACACGACTATTTAAGTTTAATCGGAGTGTTAAATTTAGTTATTTTTAGAAAAGATAGTTTATGGCAAGTTTGTTAACGTCACAGTTTACGAATCATACGTTGTGTAGTTCAATTGTTGTGAATTGGCGATTGTTGTATTATAGCATCATGTTACTAGAACCTTCTAAGCTTTTCTCGTTGTTTTAATTGAGTATTATTACATCATAAATCTCGTAGTGTGTGGAATGTTCTAGGCCTCTGTCGGGCTATAAATATTTACACGTCCAAAATGTAGTTCAAGTTAGTTAGATGGATAGTAAGATAGATCTAGACTACATAATTCTTGAGTTTAGTCATAAAGAGCATATAGTGGCAATTTTAAAGTGAAATTATCACAGACTGTAGAGTAGAGAAGAATAAAAGTTGTCTTGTTAATTGTGTTTTATTATAATTGGACCAGCCTGTGTGGACTTTGACGAAGAGAGAATTATTGAAAGCAAATTAAACCATGGTAACTAACAATTATTGTGATGGCTTTAAAGTGAAATTATCACAGATTATATTGTAGGGAAGAATAATTATCTTGTCAAGTTGTGTTCTAAAGCAGTGTTTCTCAAATTTTTCCACTATCATTCACCTCCTATAAGTTTTCACAACAGCTCACTCACCCCTGTTCGAAAATAGACAAAAAAGTACAAAATTAAAATACAAAATTCTTTATTATGACTTAAATATATATCTCAAACTACAACTAGAATGAATACAACAAAAAATAAATGTATTTATCAAACTGCAACTACAATAAATAATAATAACTAATGACTTTTTTTTTGTTCTTGAATTTGTTGTATAATTGTTAATACACATTCACCCTGCAATTCACCCCTTCATTCTCATTCACCCTGAATCTGATATAATTAAGCCCTGGGTGAACCATTCACCCAGTTTATAAGCACTGTAAATCTAAAGTAACTGAACCAGCCTCTGTGGACATTGATAAAAAAAAGAGACAATTATTTAAAGCTCTGGATACAACTGAGATAACCAACAGTGTAACGAATATGTGTATATATGTTTGCCTTGTTTTAAAATATTATTTTAAAACAAGTGGACTATGTGCTGTTTGTTTATTGTTGTAATTTATCGCTAACAAATCACAGACACCTACTGTAAAGAAACTGGCCAATACGTAAAACTGGCAGAGACAAAACAATAATAATGTTACGTCTGTGTTCGTTTGTTAATTTTTCGTAGAAATTCTTTCCGAGAAACTTCAGCGATACAAGCCTTTTCTTAAATAAAACTAGTTTATTCTTTCTCAATTCAACTTTACAATACACTTAATTTCCACAGTCACTTTAACTTAACCACACGCTATAATTCACAACGATTCACGCACTTTACTTTGGGTTTGAACTCGATTATCTGTCTCTATCTCTTTGTCTGCTATTCAATTATCCCTAACTATCTATCTGCAACTATTCATCCCGTCACTTCTTTTGCCGGCTTATATATACAAAAATAGAGGGCGCATAGAGAAGACTAGGGTTGCCACGAACAGACAAGATCCTTCTAGAACCTCATGACGTGTTACTAGGGTCACGTGACTTCCGCTGTCGTAACAATAATATTTCTCCCAAAGTGTCGAGTACGGACGGCCCACTAGTCAATCATCTGTCAATGTGCGAGAATGTGGAACCGACATTCCGTGGTTCATGTTCTGTTACCCTAAAAGGAAAAAATAATAATCGAGCTTTGGGACCTAGGGTGCGTTATTAGAGGTGATGGTTGATGTTTAGTATTAAACACAAAGCTTCACAAAAGGCTATCTGTGCTCTGCCCACCATGGGTATCGAAACCCGGTTTCTAGCGGTAGAAGTCCACAGACGTGCCGCTGGGGGGCAAGAGATGACGGAAAAATCCTATAATTCGGTCTGATAATAGTAACACAAGAGTTAACGGTGAGTGGTTTTGACTAGATGCCTCATCTCTTATCTATCACTTCATAATTAGAGCCGACTAATGCAGTTAGATTTGTGCAGCATTGTGCAAATTCCAACAAACTGTCTATTCTGAAAGTTAATCTCTACTGTATAAATAATCCGCGGGTGAACAAAACGTATTTCGGAAAGAATCCTTCACAGTACTGTAAACATTCATCTCGAGAGTTTCTTTGGTTTTTATTGACGATGTTATCAGTGTTTGGCTCGCTTTGTTTAAGTTTTTCTTTTACTCAAATGTTGATTTGAATTTGACAAATTATGAAATATATGAGAAATTACTTGATTGAAGTAGTTGTTAAAAACGGTCGGTCGCATATTTTCGATTTGCACAGTGGCTTCAATTCCCTGACTGTGTATGACGTTTTGTTCTTTAACATAAAAACTCAATTTCTTTTGACTAAATAAGAGGTTCAGTTATCCCCTTTATTTCTTAAGTAAGTTACGCCTCAAATAAAACACAAAGCGTTTTTACAGTACACGAATTTTAACGTGTCTCAGCATACATATTTAGCCAACATCATTCCGTGAGAGTCTAGTGACACGAATACACTTTCTCTACCATAATGATTACCGCTTTCCCGATAGCAGTGGTCTTGACCTTGCTCGCGGCTGTCAAAACTCTGACTACAATGAGTGTGGGAACGTGGGAGAGACGCTTTTCTCATGCAGGATGGTTTCATGCTCGAGTGATCCTACTTAAATGCCGAAGCATATTATTAAGAGCTTAAGTTCCCATGGATGTTGGATGAATACAAGTAGCTCCTACAGGAGAAACTAAAAACCCTACACTCCGTTTTACCCAGTTGGTTAAGGGAATGCTTGATGAGAGGCTGAACTTTTTCTGGTGTGAAGGCTGAAGTCGAACGAAAAATGCTTGCCGAAAATCTCTGTTCGAAATATTTCGAAAACCGGAAAGTAAGATTATCTGTTTTTCATAATTCTATATAATATTACTATTAGAAAAGGTTAATCTGTATTTAGCTTTTTTTTTCGATATTGAAATAGTTTTAAATTTTATTTCCAGCAAACTCGCAAAATTTTAAAAACCTCATTATTGGCTAATTATCAAAAATAAGTTTACATGATCCAATTTGTTTTTAAGTGTAGACGTTTTATATTAATGAGTTAAGTTTCAACTTGACTGACGTTTTAAATTATGAAAAAAAACCAAAAAAAACGTGTATTTGCACGAAAGAACAGTAAAATATTATAACAAAAAATATTTTGTGGCTGAGATCAGTCGTAACTCCTCAAGTCACCTCGTAAAATTTAAAGTTAAACACAGCAGTGATTGTTTGCAAGTTGTATTATTTTCAGCCTCCCTGTTGTAACTAAATTATAATTTATGCGTATAAGTTTATACTTAGAACTTGTTTTAATTTAAAGTTTTCTAAGATGTGTAACACTTTGGAATGAAAAAGGCACGAGCTCAAGATTAATTGGATATTTCAACAGTGGTGACAATGGTATATAACACGTGTGTATAGTTGGCTTTTCTATTATTATTAACTCTATTTCTAGTTACTTTACCTTCGCGAAAATACGATACAACACGGACATATAATTCTACTTTCACACTATTAGTGGATCCTCAGCCAATAACGAACAATTTTATGTTAAGTCAACTTTCTGTCAATTTTTCACTACAACTTACAAGTTAGCCTACTAATCGAATACTGTACTTGATATTAATAAAGTGAAAAGTTTTTTTTATAGAAATCTGTGTCAATACAGTAATAACAAGGTGGTTCATTGTTGGCTGAAGAGCAATTCGAATGTTACGAAAGGCCACCATTATTGAAATAAACACTTCGTCTTGAGCTCGTGCCTCTATATTTTATTATGTGTATGTATGTATGTATATTTTTCACACCATCGATACCATAACTAAAAAAAATGTAATAATACCTCAACTGTCGGCCCTGTTTAAAATTAAATATACCTTCTATTTATGTGTTTATTTCAACTTGTTATTTCCACAACTACATAACTGAAAATATCCCGGCATTATAATATTAGTCTTCTAAATTCTAGGAGTTATCTACTTCACTCATTAGCTCGGGCTTCACTATATCACATATTAGCCTTAAACTTTGCCTTTACCTCAACGTACTATACCTTTCACGACGAGTAACAAGAAGGCAGGGTGAACGAATACTATCAATTATACAACAAATTCAAAGAGCAAAAAAAGTTATTAGTTATTATTATTTATTCTAGTTGTAGTTTGATATATACATTTTTTGTTAATTTTATGTCGTATTCATTGTAGTTGTAGTTTGATGTATATTTAAGTCATATTAAATAATTCTGCATTTTAATTTAGTACTTTTTTGTCTATTTACGAACTGGGGTGAGTGAGCTGTTGTGAAAAACTTTTAGGAGTGAATGATATTGGAAAAGGTTGAGAAGCACTGCACTAGACAATCATATTGCGTGTACGCTATAATCCAAGGCATTGCGTTGACTACGCACTTTTTTATTTATTCATCCCTACCGTTGAATTCTTTCAAAGGGCATCTGCGTTTTTTTTTTATACAAATCTCCAACCTGTCATTTTTTGAGGGATCGGGTAGCTAGTTATAATATATTTTTGGTTTTAGATCTTTTATTACTAAAGCTTCTCTGATTTTTCTTTTATTAAAATTACTTTCATTTTGTATAATTTTAAAATTATTATTCTTAAGCTTACTTTTGTAACGCGTACAATGCTGATGAGTGTGTGTGTGTGGTCTGGTTTGTTCCTTACTTCTGTTGATATACAAAAAAAATCACTTTACAATTATGTTCATGAATCCATTATATTCGTACTGTTGCTGTGATAAAGCCGAAGTTAATTTTGAACTCTGATCGACCCGACAGTTTTCCATTTGATGAGCTTCTCAGCCACGCTTTTGTTTCTGTTTACAGGTGTAGAAGTATATTTTCAGCCACATAGTTTATAGCTATAATATGGGCTGATATTTATTTTAAAATGTTAAAGCGACTGGGGGAACAGCGCTTATATTCAATGAAAGAGAAAATTGTGAGTGAATTATCCAGACTACTTAAACAGTTCCAATTACATTTTTTTTTGTTAACTTACTACTTCTACATGTTAAATTTCTGAAGTCAACATTCTGTAGTTTTTATTGATCTTATTGTTCATGGCAGTAGAGTGTTGTGATGATTATTAGAGGGTATTCAGAATTTTCAACTTCTTAACTTAGCACCAAAATACATTTTTTTTCATTCCTAATTATTAACAAACGTTGCGATCAGTGAGACCTTTCAAGCGCCCCACGACATTCCTTCACACTCCTGGCTCCCGAACCTTACCATCTAGCTTTTTTTGTTCACATTAGTTTAGTCAGAGTGATTTTCGTTCAGACAAAACCTTTTACCCGCTTTTATGGCAAGACCTTAAAATATCATGTTTTGAAATAATATTGAGAATGTTAAACTTTTATTTTTTTCTTTACTTTTTCTCCTTTTCACAGAGAGCTCACAAACTGTTCAAAAGAAAGAATATTATGTTATAATTATGTTTAAGTGACTTTCTTATATTGAAGCAGCCCCCCCCCCAAAAAAAAACAACAACAACAACAACAACATAAATCTCGGAGCTATTAATTTGAGTAAATAAAAGAGTTGGGAAAAAGCATCAGTAGAAAAGAAAAACTAATTCACTAGAGAATAACACATTGTTACAAAATTAAGCTATTTTTCAAGATCATTAACAATATCGATAAAAAATTCTAACCACATTTCGTGAACTAACTCGTTTTCCTGATCAAGGAAAGCTTTTTATGTAGTGGTTAGACCACGAGGTTACATCTCATGTGACTACCTATTACCACAAATCTGCATAATTTTTCACAACATTAATATCTGTACGTCACCGCTAGGGGAAGCTGGTGTCAGTTTTATAATAAATACATACATACATACTCCAAATCAACGTGCTCCAGCTAAAATTTCATAGTTGAACTGAACGATAGAAGGAGTAATAAATAAACGGTAAACCATAACAAAATAAAAATAGAATTCGCTATCTGACAACTGTACTGAAAGAATATTAATATTATCATTGTAAGTTATTTTTGAAGATTCCACACTTTTAAAAGGTGGAATTAATTCATCGTACAAGAACTTCTGTAAATGTATTTGTTCGATTCACATAAACACGTGACTTTTTGTATCATGGATTAATCGTTCCAGAACACATTAGAGGAGGTAATAAATGAAACTAGAATTATGATTTGGGGAGGATGATCTGATCATTAAACTTTAGAAATTCGTTTTCTTGCAACTTAGAGAACTCTGTTTTATGCATGTTATGATCGGTGGCGTAACAACCTTTCATTGTGGTTCAGAATTGTTTGTCTTTGGGACGCTAACATTTGTAAGTCGTATTTTATAGCAGCATTGGACCGTAGTACTAGTATATGATAAAAAAAAAGAGTAACAACTCGATAACGTGGGTTTATTTCGTTAAAATGCTGGATTCGGTGTTTGTTACGGCAGTTTGTAATATGTCAAACGCAGAATATAGGAGATGAGTTCC